>NC_134353.1:744750536-744885536 GCF_048569485.1 Anomaloglossus baeobatrachus
ACGCACGTGAATGCAAACCCATTGATTTTAATGGGTCTACGTGTGCCCGTGTCTCCGGTACGTGAGGAAACGGACCAAACACGTACTGGAGACACGGACGTTTCAAAAAGGCCTAAGGTTAATTCCCACAAATTTTGGTGAGTTTTTAGGCAGAAAAAAACGTAGTGTCTTACAGTTCCAGCAAAGTGGGTAGGATTTATAGACATCTCATACCCATTGTGTTACATAGTTACATAGTTACTAAGGTTGAAAAAAGACCTAGGTCCATCTAGTTCAACCTTCCTCCACCAGTTCTACATTTGGTCACAAAGTCATTTATAACCAACAATGTTGTGTGTACTGAGGAAATCATCCAGCCCTTTTTTGAAAGCGGTTATAGTATCTGCCATTACTACCTCTTGTGGTAGCGCATTCCACAGTCTGACTGCTCTAACTGTAAAGAACCCTTTCCTATTTAGCTGTCGGAATCGCTTTTCTTCCACTCGCAGTGAGTGCCCCCTGGTCCTTAGTATTGTCTTCGGAAGAAATAAGTCATGTACCAGTCCTTTATATTGACCACACATGTATTTATACATATAAATAAGATCTCCTCTGAGACGTCTTTTTGCTAAGCTAAACATATCTATCTTTTTCAACCTGTCATCATATGGGAGGCCTTCCATTCCTTGTAGTAGTCTAGTTGCCTGCCTTTGAACTGACTCTAACTTCTGAATGTCCTTTATAAAATGTGGAGCCCAAAACTGAATCCCATATTCCAGATGTGGCCTTACAAGTGATTTATAGAGGGGTAACAATACGTTGGGATCACGGGATATAATCTCTCTTTTTATACACCCTAGAATCTTGTTTGCTTTTGCAGCTGCTGCTTGACATTGAGTGCTGCTGCTCAGCTTATTTGTAATGAGAATACCCAAGTCCTTCTCCTGTTCTGTAGTCCCGAGTTTACTTCCATTTAATGTATATGCAGTTATAGGATCACTCCGTCCTAGGTGCATTACTTTACATTTATCAACATTAAATTTCATTTCCCAAGTATCTGCCCATTCTGACATCTTATCCAGATCTTTTTGTATTATTATACTATCAAGGTCAGTTTTTAATATCCTACATAGTTTGGTGTCATCAGCAAAGACTGACACTTTACTATCAATTCCATCCACAAGGTCATTAATAAAGAGATTAAAAAGAATTGGTCCTAGTACAGATCCCTGCGGCACCCCACTGCTGACTCTGGCCCATTTAGAGAATGTTCCATTTATGACTACTCTTTGTTTCCTATCTTTTAGCCAATTCCTTACCCAGTTGCATATAGTTTCCCCTAGTCCTTGCTTCTGGAGCTTTAGTATAAGGCTATTATGTGGTACAGTATCAAATGCCTTTGCAAAGTCCAAATAAATCACATCAGCTGCATTACCAATATCCAGGTTTGCACTTACCCCCTCATAGAACCCCAACAGGTTGGTTAGACACGATTTATCTTTCATGAATCCATTCTGTCTGTCAGTTATTATATTATTTTCTGCAATATTTTTTCATGTCATCCCTTAAAATGCCGTCAAAAACTTTGCATACTACTGATGTCATGCTTACTGGACGGTAGTTGCCTGGATCTACCCTCTTACCTTTCTTAAATATTGGTACCACATCAGCAATCCTCCAATCCTGAGGCACCAACCCTGTTACAAGTGAGTCTAAAAAGATGAGATACAGCGGTCTGTCAATTACGGAGCTCAATTCCCTCAATATTCGTGGATGAATGCCATCTGGACCTGGGGATTTGTCAATGTTTAATTTACTCAGACGTAGGCGTACTTCTTCTTGTGTTAAATTAATTATATCGGGTGGTGAACTTTGATTTTTCACTTATTGAATGATGCCTGGTACAATCAGTTCCTTGGTGTACACAGAAGAGAAATGCCTATTTAATATCTCAGTCTTTTGTTTGTCCTCTATAACTAACTTGTTATTATATTTTAAGGGGCCAATACTATCCTTTGTTTTCCTTTTGGCATTAACGTATTTATAAAAGATTTTGGGATTTATTTTAATGTCATTGGCGATTTTTGTTTCAGTAGCTAGTTTTGCTTGTTTGATTTCTTTTTTGCATTGCCTATTGATATCTTTATACTCCTGAAATGCTATTCCTGTATTCTCAGCCTTCAAGATTTTAAACGCCCTTTGTTTTTGTTTTATTATACTTTGTACAGTCTTATTTATCCATAGTGGTTTCTTTTTATTCCGGGACGTTTTATTACCAGAGGGTATATGTTTTTTACAGGACTCTAGTAGTATATCCTTAAACTTTCCCCATTTATGTTCAGTATCCCCAGTTACCATGACTTTGTCCCAATCTACACCTTTAAGCTCTTCCCTTAATTTGTTGAAATCAGCTTTCCTAAAATTCCAGGTTTTAGCATTTCCCCTTTGAAATGTTCTATTGAATATTACGTTGAAGCTTACCATATTATGATCGCTGGTGCCCAAGTGCTCCCGGACCTGTAGATCTGAAATTGTATCCGGTCTATTTGACAGGACCAAATCTAGCAAATTATCTCCCCTCGTCGGTTCATCTACCATCTGAGAGAGGAAATGGTCTTGAATGGTAGATAATAGTGTTATATTTTTTACATTGTGTAAACTGACTTGCGGTGCGTGTTTTGAAATTTGCAACATGTTAATTTCTCTTGCGAGTACGATGAGTTTTATGTGTGGATTTTCCCCTTAGAATTACATTGGATGCGGAAAATCCGAAAAGCAAATAAATGCATATGCGTTTTTATTGTTTCTGCTGTGGAAAAGCACTAAAAATGCATGAAATCCACTCATGAATGTATTAATAAAGTTTTTTCAACGTTAAATAGCAGGAAGTATGAAAATTAGTAAGTGCTATTTAAAACATGACACACCGACAAGGAACAAAAATGAAAGTAGCCTAACTTAGCAAATAGGTGCAACAATGGTGTAGTAAATCTGCAACATCAAACTCACCAAATGCTCATCTTGGAAACTTAGCAAGTCTATACACAGCTTAAACAGTCATGAGATGTCTATTAACCCCTTCACGACCGGCCAATTTTGCGCTGTTTTTTTTTTTTTTTTTTGCCATTCTTCCGAGAGATGTAACTTTTTATTTTTCAGTCAATATGGTCATGTGAGTGCTTGTTTTTTTGCAGAACAAGCTGTACTTTTAAATGAAACGATGAGTTGATAGTGTACTGGAAAACATCAAAAAAATTCCAAATGAGGACAAATTGCAAACAAATGCGATTACACTATAGTTTTTTAGATATTTTATTTACAGTGTTCACTATATGGTAAAACTGATGTATATTTGTGATTCCTCAGGTCAGTGCGAGTCCATAGACACCAAACATGAATAGGTTTACTTTTATCTAAAGAGTTAAAAAAAATCTCAAGTTTTTCCGATAAAAGTGGCGTACATTTTGCGCCATTTTCCGCAACCCAAAGAATTCTCATTCTTTGGGATCTATGGCTCAGTGATAACTTATTTTTTGCGTCTCAAGCTGACGTTTTTAACCGTAACATTTTTACGCAGATGCTACATTTTTATTGCCTGTTATTGGATTTTGTGCAAAATTTGTGGCGACCAAAATACTTAATTTTGGCATGTGTAATTTTTTGGCTGCTACACCGTTTACCAATCAGATTAATTGATTTTATATTTTGACAGATCGGGCGTTTCTGGATACGGCAATACCAAATGTGTGTATATTTTTTTTACTCTTTAATTTTCAATGGGGCGAATGGGGGAGTGATTTGAACTTTTTAATTTTTTTTATTTTTCAAAACTTTTTTAAAACTTTTTTTATTAGTCCCCCTAAGGGGCTATAACAATCAGCTGTCTGATCGCTCATTCATTTCTCCCGATCAGAGCAGCATGGCTCAGACTGGAAGAAAGGATCATCTCCTGTAAAAAGCAGCACCCAGCTGTTTCTTACAGGATCTGAGTCATGTGAGCACAGAAGTCATCACATGACTCTGTGCTACCATGTCAACCACCGGATCCAAGTGATCACGTCACGTAACTTCCGGTATCAGCCTCTAAGTAATGTTATAGCGCGATCGCTATTATAATGGCGCTGTCACATATTGACAGCGCCATTTAAGGAGTTAAAAGGCACAGGTGGCCTGGCAAGCACACATGTCAGCTGTATAAATCAGCTGAGATGTGCGCCGATCTATGACACTATGACCACTATGACGTAATTTTACTGCCCGCGGTTGTTAATGGATTAATCCCATTCACTTTGCTGGAACTGTAAGATGCTGCGTTCTTTTTGCATCATCATTGGAACTTCACCTAAGCATTCTCCTGGCACGGCTGGGATGATCTCTCTTTTGTTTCTGTTCCTTTATGATGAATGGTCACTACCATGCTCAGGTGCTCCGTACTCATAACTAGCAGTTAAATGCTCGATGGGCGTGACTCAAGTATCCAAATATAATGGAAGTCAATGGGGAAATCGAGCAGATTTCCCAGAAAAATACTTGAATTCCCCATTGCCTTCCATTATACTTGGTACTCAAGTTGCGCACATCCGAGCATCCAACTGCTAGTTACGAGTACCGAGCACCCAAGCATGGTAGTGCTCGCTCATTACTATTCCTTTACTTATGAGTGTGTTATACCATATTTGCTAAAATGACAAGTTATCAGCAGTTATTTGTAGAGATCTGTCTCCGATACAACAAAGTATCTGTAAAATGCGGTTTCTTGCAAATCGATTTGCATGCAACGTCTTCAATGCAAATTTGAGGATGCAAAAAAATAGCTTGGGGTCTACTAGTATTTTGCATTGTTTTCTGAGAAATACAAGCTTGTTATTTTCATTGCAAAGTTTTTGTTTCATCTAATAAAATTGTTATCATAAAATTAACATAATACCTCATTCACATGTCCATGTTTAAAAACGTACGTGGAAAAAATGATACAGGTGTCATCGGTGTTTTGGATCAATGTTTCACCATTTTACGGTCTGTGTCTGTTTTTACCATCAACGTGTCATCAATATTTTTCATGGATAAATGAATGAATGAATGAATGAATAAATTACAAAGATTCTTCTATACTTTGCAATGTTAAAAACCACACAGCACACATAACACATTGATGCCATCCGAGTGCTGTAAATGTTTCTCAGGGACCTATAGATTTTTTGGATTATGCCATCCGTGATTCCTACAAAAATTGTGTGATGACTGTCACAAGGTGGAGCTAGACTTCACTAGTATGCAGTAAATGGACAGGTAGTCAGACAGGCCAAGATCATAAATCACGACAGTACACGGTGGGGGGGGGGGCAGACAGGATTCTCACTGACTGCTGGCATCAGGGTTTACTTGCAGTTTTGTGTCAAATTTGCAAGTAAGAACGCATACATAAAAAATGCGCCAAAAAACGCAAACCTGTGCACAAAGCCTTAAGGGTGCTTTACACGCTGCGACATCGCTAGCGATAGCTAGCGATGTAGAGCGCTATAGCACCCGCCCCCGTCGTTCGTGCTACATTTGGTGATCGCTGCCGTAGTGAACATTATCGCTACGGCAGCGTCACACGCACATACCTTTTCAGGGACATCGCTGTGACCGCCGAACAATCCCTCCTTCAAGGGGTAGGTGCGTTCGGCGTCATAGCGACGCCACGGCGGCGTCACTAAGCGGCCGCCCAATAGCAGAGGAGGGGCGGAGATGAGCGTCCGGAACATGCCACTCACCTTCGTCCTTCCTCATTGCCGGTGGACGCAGGTAGGGAGATGTTCGTCGTTCCTGCGGCATCACACACAGCGATGTGTGATGCCGCAGGAACGACGAACAACCAGCTGCATGCACCACCAACGATATTATGAAAACGATCAACGATTTTTTACGTTTTTGCGATCGTTGATCGTCGCTTCTTGGTGTCACGCACTGTGATGCCGCTAACGGCGCCGGATGTGCGTCACTAACGACGCGACCCCGACGATATATCGTTAGCGATGTCGCAGTGTGTAAAGCACCCTTTAGAATGCTCTATTTGCAATTTTGGGTAGGGAAAGACGTTTCTCTGTAAGGATTATATGTACCCTCCTTATGAGATGTTTGAGTCCCGTAGCTGCTATCCTCTTATCATTAGCCATCACTGTTCTAACAGAGTACACAAATATTTTATGAAGGGAGCAAAACAAAGCACATGGGGATAGGAATTTAATTTGCCTCAAGTCAAGGTCTGTGTGTGACACCATGGCATATAAATGGACCCTATAATAGATAATTAATGGTGTCTAATGGTCTTCCATGAATTACAAAACCATTGGTTATATATAATGAAGGGGCCTTTACGGTTAAAGCGCACCAATCACCAGGATTTTCCTATATAAACTCAGCCAGTGCTATACTGGCGCTATCATGCTGATTCTATACATTCCTTTAGGCGGGCTTTGCACGTTGCGACATCGCAGGCCGATGCTGCGATGTCGCACACGATAGTGCCCGCCCCCATCGCAGGTACGATATCGTGTGATAGCTGGCGTAGCGAAAACTATCGCTACGCCAGCTTCACACGCACTCACCTGCCCTGCGACCGTCGCTCTGGTCGGCGACCCGCCTCCTTCCTAAGGGGGCGAGTCGTGCGGCGTCACAGCGACGTCACACGGCAGGCGGCCAATAGGAGCGGAGGGGCGGAGATGAGCAGGATGTAAACATCCTGCCCAGCTCCTTCCTTCCGCATATCCTACGGAAGCCGCAGTGACGCCGGTAGGAGATGTTCCTCGCTCCTGCGGCTTCACACACAGCGATGTGTGCTGCCGTAGGAGCGAGGAACAACATCGGACCGTCGCGTCAGCGTAATTATGAATTACGCCGACGCTGCAACGATGATACGATTACGACGATTTTGCGTTCGTTAATCGTATCATCAAGGCTTTACACACTACGATATCGCATGCGATGCCGGATGTGCGTCACTTTCAATTTGACCCCACCGACATCGCACCTGCGATGTCGTAGTGTGCAAAGCCGCCCTTAGTTGTGAGATTGGATGTATCTATTCCTTCCCCTTTCTGTCTGCCTGACCTCTGTAGATGTTAGACTGTATGGGCTGCATTTCTAAGACACCCCTATCACGTCACAGAAATAACTCATACCTGGTAGGAGCCCATACAGTCTAGCATCTACAGAGACCAAAGAGGCAGACAGGGTCGGCAATAGATAGCAAAACCCACCCACATATAAGCTATTCGGCAGCTGCTGTCAATCAAAAAGCTGTATATTTCTGTAACTTTACTTGTCTGTATTTCTGTATTTCAAAAACTATACATCCAATCTCACAACTAAAGGTATGTATAGAATCAGCCTGATATTGCCAGTATAGCACTGGCTTTAGTTTATATAGGAAAATCCTGGTGATTGGTGCGCTTTAAAGTCACACAATTAAGGTTTGATGAGTCTTTGACACTGCGTATTTTTGCTGTATAAAAAACGCATAGCGTCTTACAGTTCCAGCAAAGTGAATGGGAATCATAGACATCTCACGCCTGCTGTGCTTTTTCAAGTAGTGTAAACTGACAGTAGGTGCATGTTTAACACTGGTAACTTAATTTACTTAATAGGTGCAAAAATGCAGGAAAAATCCCGCAACATCAAAAATTCCTAAAATACTTATCGCATTGTGTGAACACAGCCTTAGACATCGGGTCTTTCATCAGCTTAACATGCCCTACTAAAGGCCGCTTTACACGCTGCAATATCGTTACCGATATCGCTAGCGAGCGTACCCGCCCCAATCGGTTGTGCGACATGGGCAAATCACTGCCCGTGGCGCACAACATCGCTAGGAACAGTCACACTACTTACCTGCCTAGCGACGTTGCTGTTGCCAGCGAACCGCCTCCTTTCTAAGGGGGTGGTTCGTTCGGCGTCACAGCGACGTCACTAAGCGGGCGCCCAATCAAAGTGGAGGCGAACATCCCGCCCATCTTCTTCCTTCCTCATTGCTGGTGGGACGCAGGTAAGGAGAGGTTCCTCGTTCCTGCGGTGTCACACGTAGCTTCAATAGTATGAATCAGCTCACCGTGGAAAAAGCTCAGTCTTGATTTCGTCCTGGAGCACGGACAGGCACTGCCACAGCCCAAAATAATGCAAAAGATGAGGATGTCCAGATCTTCAGGCAAAAAATCACGTCTTTATTTTATCATGCAGACACAAAGAATGACATGACCAGCACAACGCGTTTCAGGTGAAAGCACTCACCCTTAATCATGAACAATGATGAGCGATGTGTGCTGCCGCAGGAACGACGAACAACATCGTAACTGCAGCAGCAACGATAATTGAGATTAGGGGGATGTCACCGATTAGCGATTTTGAACGTTTTTGCAACGATTCAAAATCGCTAATAGGTGTCACACGCAACGACATCGCTAACGCGGCCAGATGTGCGTCACAAATTCCGTGACCCCAACGAGATCGCTTTAGCGATGTCGTAGCGTGTAAAGCCACCTTTAGACATAGGAGAATGGGTTGTGTGATGTAGACAACAGTTTTAGAGAACCTTATAGGTAATACATACTTCAAATCTCACAGGCAACATGTGACAGATCCTGATTGTATGATCTCAGCCAGGCATGTTTGACTCTGAAATGCTGCCACGTTTCAGGAAAAAACTGACTTTAAAAGCTGCCAGGGACCGAGCCACATGGGAGACTAGTTAGACAGGCTGGTCCTTGGTGGCTTCTCCCTGTCTGCTCCCCTGAAGTAATAGGTACCTCCGTAGAGATATAGTCATGCATTTTTCAAAGAATTAATTATTCTGAGTACAGATTATTAGCAATGAATTCCTTTTATTGATTATAAATATAAATTTATATTTATAATCAATAAAAGGAATTGATTGCTTATAATCTCTACTCAGAATAATTAATTCTTTGAAAAATGCATGACTATAGGTCAAATATAGGGCATATATGCTAATAGGGATCTAGTCTATAGATACATTGTTAAAATGGACGTATATATTCTAATAATTATAATTAAAGTGTACCTCCGTAGAGATGAATGCAGGGAAAGACCTATCAGTCCAAGGCAGTGGGCTGGAAGAAGCCACTGAGTCCTGCTATCTATTCCCGCCCCTGCCTGCCTGGTCTTCTTCCCCTTGTCACCATTTTAGACGTTAATTCCGGCTCAGGGAGACAGACAGGGGCAGGAATAGATAGCAAGATCCAACCCACTGTTAGGGCCAGGTGGACGGGCAGACCCAGGAGGTGGATCCACTGGGCTGAACACCTCACCGAAGGCAAGGTGCCCGGTAGCCGGAGCACAACGGGTAGCAGGACAGTCCGTTCAGAGGAGTGTAGAATTCCCTGGAACCACGGAGTCACTGAAGGTAGTCCGGGTGACGGAGTTCAGGTTCGGAGGCCGAGATGACGTCAGGCAGAGTCCGGAACCGACGGAGCGAGAAGACGGGTCCCCACAGGGATCGGAGATGGTATGAACTGACGGGATGGCAGACCGTCACCGTTCGGGGTTCGGGTATCGTCAGGACCGGTTGGCGAGGCAGGAGCGGCTCTAGGAGAGAGATAGGTAAGTATACCACAAGACACAAGGAGACCTGACTCCTAGCTTAGCAAAACACGAAGAACAGGCCCCGCCCACTTGGAAAGGATCTCCCTATATACCCTGTACCTGATTCTTCAATATCCTGTTGGAGGACACTGGTCCTTTAAGAGAGGGTCAATGACCACGCGCGCGCCCTAATGCGCACGCGCGAGGCCCGGGTGCCAGAAGCCAGAGCAGGGAGCGGTGAACAGGAGGCAGGAGAGCCGGGCTGGAGCAGAGTTGCCGACGGGCGCCGGGAGCGGGGACCGGGCTGCCTGGGGACCGCAGGTGATGGGGCATGGAGGCTGTGGAGCGGGGGACGCCTGGCAGAGGATCCGGGGAGCGAGGCAGGGCAGCCGGGGAGCGTGGCAGGGGAGCCGGGGAGCGTGGCAGGGGAGCCGGAGAGCGTGACAGGGGAGCCGGGGAGCGTGACAGTACCCCATCCCCCACGCCCCCTCCCCGCAACTGGGACAGGAATGCACGTATCAGGGAATACCCACATTCTCCCGGGGTTCCCAGAACCTATCCTCAGGACCATACCCTGCCCAGTCCACCAGGAAGAACTGTCGGCCCCGTACGGTTTTCATGGCCACGATATCCCTTACCGCATAGATGTCATCATCAGCAATAGGAGGAGGAGCAGAACTGGCAGCAGCGGAGAAGGGACCAAGGACAACCGGCTTGAGCAGGGAGACGTGGAAGGAGTTGGGTATTCTCATCGTGGCCGGAAGCTGCAGCTTGTAGGAGACCTCATTTATTTTGCTGAGGACTTTAAACGGCCCGATGTAGCGAGGACCCAGCTTGTATGATGGTAGCTTCAATCGGACGTACTTGGAAGCAAGCCAGACCAGATCTCCTGGAGAGAAACACGGAGGAACCAGACGCCTCTTGTCTGCGTGTCTCTTCATCCGCAGGGAAGCACGTCCAAGGGACGTCTTGACAGAGTCCCAAATTGTTGTAAAGTCACGGACTACAGCATCAGCAGCAGGGACATCCGAGGAAGAGGATACAGGTAAAGGGACGGAAGGCTGAAGTCCGTAAATGACATGGAAGGGAGAGCTGGAGGAGGACTCACTGACGTGGTGGTTATGGGAGAATTCAGCCCAAGGAAGAAGCGTGGACCAGTCGTCGTGATGGGCGTTAACGTAGTGACGTAAGAAGGAGGTCAAGATCTGATTGACTCGTTCCACTTGGCCATTCGACTGAGGATGGTAGGCTGAAGAAAAGTCCAGAGTCACTCCCAGATGTCTGCAGAGAGCCCTCCAGAAGCGGGAGGTAAACTGAGTTCCTCTGTCGGACACAATGTGTGATGGAAAGCCATGCAACCGGAAGATGTGCTGTATGTAGGCGTCAGCGAGTTCCTGGGCAGAGGGCAGTCCAGCCATAGGGACGAAATGAGCCATTTTGGAGAACCGATCCACCACGACCCATATGACTGTGTGTCCGGAGGACAGGGGCAAGTCTGTAATAAAGTCCATTGCAATGTGTTGCCACGGAACGGAGGGTATAGGCAGAGGCGGAAGACGACCATATGGCAGGTGTTTGGGCATCTTGTTCCTGGCACAAGAGGAGCAGGCTGAGACAAAAGAAGCGACGTCCGTGCGAAGGGATGGCCACCAGTAGTGACGTACAATTGTACTCCATGTTTTCTTCTGACCAGCATGGCCGGCTATTTTCGAGGCATGGCCCCAGTGCAACACTTTTTGCCTGTCAGTCTCAGAGACATAGGTCTTCCCGGGCGGTATCTGGGCCAGGGTGACAGGGGCCACCGGAATGATTTTACTTGGGCAGATGATGGGCTGGGATGTCTCCTCCTCCTGTTCCATGGGCATGAATGACCTGGACAAGGCATCTGCTCACACATTCTTATCCGCGGGTCGAAAATGGAGCTGAAAATCGAACCTGGCAAAGAACAAGGACCACCTGGCTTGCCGTGGGTTCAGTCGCTGAGCGGACCGCAGGTATTCCAGGTTCTTGTGGTCCGTGTAAATGATCACGGGGTACACTGCTCCCTCCAGAAGGTAGCGCCATTCCTCCAGAGCCAGTTTGACTGCTAATAGCTCTCGGTCACCGATGGTGTAGTTGCGTTCAGGCGCTGAGAAGCCCTTGGAGTAGAAACCGCAAGTAACCATCTTCCCGGTTGAGGACTTCTGCATGAGCACTGCTCCGGCTCCCAAGGAGGAGGCATCCACCTCCAAGGTGAACTGTCGGTTTCACTCAGGATGGTGGAGCACAGGGGAAGAAGCAAATGCCTGTTTCAGGGAGCCAAACGCGGCGTCGGCCGCAGGTGACCAGTCCTTAGGATTAGCCCCCTTCTTGGTCAAGGCGGAGAGAGGTGCAGTCAGGGCAGAGAAGTGAGGGATGAACTGACGGTAATAGTTTGCGAATCCAAGAAAGCGTTGGATTGCCTTCAGCCCGGAAGGAGGGGGCCAGTTGAGAATGGAAGAGACCTTCTCCGGGTCCATCTGCAGACCGGTATCGGAGATTACGTAACCCAGGAAGGGAAGAGAAGACTGCTCGAAGACACACTTCTCGTACTTGGCGTACAGATGATTCTCTCTCAGTCTTTGTAGTACCAGCTGCACGTTCTCTCTGTGGGTCTGGAGGTCCGGAGAGAAGACCAGGATATCATCAAGATACACCACCACACAGACGTAGAGAAGGTCCCGGAACACGTCGTTCACCAATTCCTGAAAGACTGCTGGTGCGTTACACAGGCCGAAGGGCATCACACAGTATTCATAGTGCCCATCGCGAGTATTGAATGCGGTCTTCCATTCGTCCCCAGAGCGGATGCGGACCAGGTTGTAGGCACCCCGAAGATCCAACTTGGTAAACACACGAGCTCCTCTAAGCCGATCAAACATTTCGGGGATGAGCGGCAGGGGGTATTTATTTTTCACGGTGATTTGGTTCAATCCCCGGTAGTCAATGCATGGGCGTAGGTCGCCCTCTTTCTTCTTAACGAAGAAGAAGCCTGCTCCAGCAGGAGAGGAGGATCTCCGAATGAATCCCCTTGCCAGGTTCTCCGTGATGTAGGCAGACATGGCCCTTGTTTCAGCAGGAGACAGAGGATATATCCGTCCTCGAGGTGGTGTAGTTCCCGGGAGCAGGTCGATGGCACAGTCATAAGGACGATGTGGCGGCAGTACCTCTGACTCCTTTTTATCAAAGACGTCCGCGAAGGACCAATAGGCCGAGGGCAGTCCCGGTAGGGACTCCGGAACCGGAGGTCGTCGGATGGGCTGTATAGCCTTCAGACAGTTCTCGTGGCAAGAGGAGCCCCATCGGGTGATTTCACCAGTACACCAGCTGACTGACGGTTCGTGTGTCCGTAACCAGGGGAGTCCCAGCAGGATTTGATGAGACATGTTTGGGAGGACGTAGAGAGCGATGTTCTCGGTGTGCAGGGCACCGATACGTAGTTCCACCGGCTTGGTAATCCACGAGATGGTGTCAGAGAGGGGTCTCCCATCTACAGAGGCAATCACGAAGGGTTTGTCGAGTG
This sequence comes from Anomaloglossus baeobatrachus, assembly GCF_048569485.1. NCBI lineage: Eukaryota > Metazoa > Chordata > Amphibia > Anura > Aromobatidae > Anomaloglossus > Anomaloglossus baeobatrachus. The sequence continues at coordinate 744,763,636 of NC_134353.1, forward strand.
GAGTAACAGGCACCTGGTACTTGTCCACCGTGGCCTGCTGGATGAAATTGCCTGCTGCCCCGGAATCGAGGTACGCCTCGGCCGTGAACCACGTCTCTCCCGTTGTTACTTGAACAGTCCACGTAACCGGGTCTGAGAGAATCCTAGCACCTAGGGTGGCCTCTCCTACCAACCCTAGGCTTTTGAGTTTCCCGGCCTCTCTGGACAGGAACGTAGCAGGTGTGTGCCCTCTCCGCAGTAGAAGCAGAGGCCCTTGGCGAGCCGTTCTGCTCGGCGTTGTTCGGACTGCCGCAAACGGTCAATCTGCATGGGCTCGTGGACAGAGACACCAGACGATGCTGACTGAAGTACGGCGGGCTTCTGCGGAGGAGAGAAATGCCGTATCGGACGTCTCTCACGGGACACCTCTTTGGATCGTTCCTGGAATCTGAGGTCCACGCGGGTGGCTAGTGCGATCAGGGCATCCAGGGTGGAAGGAACATCGCGGCCTGCCAGCTCGTCCTTAATACGGCTGGAGAGTCCTTCCCAGAAGGCGGCGGTGAGGGCTTCATTGTTCCACCCCAATTCTGAGGCCAAAGTGCGGAAGCGGATGGCATACTGCCCCACCGTCATGGTCCCCTGACGTAGCCTGAGGAGTGATGAGGCGGGTTCGTCAAAGGTGGTTCTAAACGCCTGCAGGAAGTCCTGGATGTTAGTGGTCACAGGGTCCTCTTTCTCCCACAATGGGTTCATCCAGGCCAGTGCCTCACCCTCTAGATGGGACATCACAAACGCCACCTTGGCTTGGTCGGAGGCAAACAAGTGCGGAAGCAGCTTGAAATGGAGGGAGCACTGGTTTAAGAATCCTCTGCAGGTCTTGGGATCTTCGGCATATCGGGGTGGAGAGGCCAAGCGGAGTTTAGAAGCTTCCGAGGTAGCCGCCACGGGAACCGTGGCCGTGGACTGTGCAGTAGTAACCTGAGATGCCAGGGACGTGGCAGATGCTTGCAGCGTGTGCAGGCGGGTATCCACCGAGGACATGAAGGCCAGCATGCGGGACTGGGTCTCGCGCTGTCGTACGAGTTCCTGCTGCAAGGTGCCCAGCTGGGTCGCTAGTGCTTCGGCGGGTTTGGAAAGGACAGGAACTATGTGCCTTGACAACTCTACTGTAGATGCTGCTAAGGCGGGCTTTGCACGTTGCAACATCGCAAGCCGATGCTGCGATGTCGCACGCGATAGTCCCCGCCCCTGTCGCAGGTACGATATCGTGTGATAGCTGGCGTAGCGAAAATCATCGCTACGCCAGCTTCACATGCACTCACCTGCCCTGCGACCGTCGCTCTGGCCGGCGACCCGCCTCCTTCCTAAGGGGGCGGGTCGTGTGGCGTCATAGCGACGTCACACGGCAGGCAACCAATAGCGGCGGAGGGGCGGAGATAAGCAGGATGTAAACATCCTGCCCACCTCCTTCCTTCCGCATATCCTATGGAAGCCGCAGTGACGCCGGTAGGAGATGTTCCTCGCTCCTGCGGCTTCACACACAGCGATGTGTGCTGCCGCAGGAACGAGGAGCAACATCGGACCGTCGCGTCAGCGTAATTATGGATTACCCCGACGCTGCACCGATGATACGATTACGACGATTTTGCGCTCGTTAATCGTATCATCTAGGCTTTACACAGTACGATGTCGCATGCGATGCCGGATGTGCGTCACTTTCAATTTGACCCCACCGACATCGCACCTGCGATGTCATAGTGTGCAAAGCCGCCCTAAGGCTTTTGATTCGGTTGAGTGGGTCTACCTTGACATGGCCTTCAAATAAGTTTGTTTTAGACCAGGTTTCAAAAGATGGATTAGAGTCTTGTATTGATCTCCAAAACCCTGATTAATGATTCTATGTCCTTGTTGATTCGATTGGGGAGAGGCACCAGACACGGGTGCCCCCATGAAACCAATAGCTGTCAGGATCTGTAAAGGCCACGTCACACTAAGCAACATCGCTAGCAACATCGCTGCTAAGGAACAACTTTTGTGACGTAACAGCAATGTTGCTAGTGATGTCGCTGTGTGTGACATCCAGCAACAACCTGGCCCCTGCTGTGAGGTCGCTGGTTGTTGCTGAATGTCCTGGGCCATTTTTTAGTTGTTGCTCTACCGCTGTGAAGCACACATCGCTGTGTGTGACAGCGACAGAGCAACAACTAAATGTGCAGGCAGCAGGAGTCGGCTTCTGCAGACGCTGGTAACCACGGTAAACATCGGGTAACCAAGAAGCCCTTACCTTGGTTACCCGATATTTACCTTCGTTACCAGCGTCCACCGCTCTCAGCTGTCAGTGCCGGCTCCCTGCTCTCTGCACACGTAGCCACAGTACACATCGGGTTATTAACCCAATGTGTACTGTGGCTAGGAGTGCAGGGAACATGGAGCTGGCACTGGCAGTGTGAGGGCAGACGCTGGTAACGAAGGTAAATATCGGGTAACCAAGGTAAGGGCTTCTTGGTTACCCGATGTTTACCGTGGTTACCAGCGTCCGCAGAAGCCGGCTCCTGCTGCCTGCATACGTAGCAGAGTACACATCGGGTAATTAACCCGATGTGTACTGTGGCTAGGTGTGCAGGGAGCCAGCGCTAAGCGGTGTGCGCTGGTAACCAAGGTAAATATCGGCTTGGTTACCCGATATTTACCTTAGTTACCAAGCGCAGCATTGCTTCCACACGGCGCTGGGGGCTGGTCACTGGTTGCTGGTGAGATCTGCCTGTGTGACAGCTCACCAGCAACCCGTGTAGCGACGCTCCAGCGATCCCTGACAGGTCAGGTTGCTGGTGGGATTGCTGGAGCGTTGCTTAGTGTGACATCTCACCAGCGACCTCCTAGCAACTTACCAGAGATCCCTATCAGGTTGTATTGTTGTTGGGATCGCTGGTAAGTTGTTTAGAGTGACTGGGCCTTAAATGTGTACTGCAGCTACATGTGCAAAGAGCAGGGAGCCGCGCACACTGCTTAGCGCTGGCTCCCTGCTCTCCTAGCTACAGTACACATGGGGTTAATTACCCGATGTGTACTGCAGCTACATGTGCACAGAGCAGGAACCGGCACTGACAGCTGAGAGCGGCGGAGGCTGGTAACGAAGGTAAATATCGGGTAACCAAGGTAAGGGCTCCTTGGTTACCCGATGTTTACTGTGGTTACCAGAGTCCGCAGAAGCCGGCTCCTGCTGCCTGCACATTTAGTTGTTGCTCTGTCGCTGTCACACACAGCGATGTGTGCTTCACAGCGGGAGAGCAACAACTAAAAAATGGCCCAGGACATTCAGCAACAACCAACGACCTCACAGCAGGGGCCGGGTTGTTGCTGGATGTCACACACAGCAACATAGCTAGCAACATCGCTGCTATGTCACAAACGTTGTTCGTTAGCAGCGATGTTGCTAGCGATGTTGTTTAGTGTGACTGGGCCTTAAGGGTACCTTCACACTTTAGCGATGCAGCAGCGATCCGACCAGCGATCTAACCTGGTCAGGATCGCTGCTGCATCGCTACGTGGTCGCTGGTGAGCTGTCAAACAGGCAGATCTCACCAGCGACCAGTGACCAGCCCCCAGCCAGCAGCGACGTGCAAGCGACGCTGCGCTTGCACGGAGCCGGCGTCTGGAAGCTGCGGACACTGGTAACTAAGGTAAACATCGGGTATGGTTACCCGATGTTTACCTTAGTTACCAGCTCACACCGCTTAACTTAGCATGTGCAGGGAGCAGGAGCCGGCACTGGCAGCGTGAGAGCTGCGTAGGCTGGTAACGAAGGTAAATATCGGGTAACCACCTTGGTTACCCGATGTTTACCTTGGTTACAGCTTACCGCAGGCTGTCAGACGCCGGCTCCTGCTCCCTTCACATTCAGGATTGTTGCTCTCTCGCTGTCACACACAGCGATGTGTGCTTATCAGCGGGAGAGCAACAATAAAAAAACGAACCAGGGCTGTGTGTAACGAGCAGCGATCTCACAGCAGGGGCCAGATCGCTGCTCAGTGTCACACGCAGCGAGATCGCTAATGAGGTCACAAAAAACGTGACTCAGCAGCGATCTCAGTAGCAATCTCACTGTGTGTGAAGTACCCCTAAGACTTCAGGGTATCAAGAGATTAAAGTGTGTTCCTTTTGAGGACCGCTTGGGGTTATATACCAATGATTTAATACTGTTTATGGCCAGTCCTAGTGTTACACTGCCTTTGGCAATGGATCTGATTGATTAATTTGTCTGATTCGCTGGTCTAAAACTAAACTAGCAAAAGTCCATGTTGTTGCCTCTAAGTACTATGGGATGGAAATTAGGGGATGAAGTCTGCAGGCTACAAATAGTATTCAACTTTAAATATTTAGGTATACACATGGCAAGAAATCATACACAACACAGTGATTTATGTTCCCTCTTTTGTCATATCTGCTGGAGAAAATTAGAATATAGAGTGCCTTCCCTCTATCAGTAGCTGGGAGAATCAATGTTATTAAAATTATGGTCCTCCCTAACTTCCTATATGTTTTGGAACATTCAGCATCCACAGTCCTACAAAAGATCTTTACCATGAACTCCCATTTAGCATCCTTCATATGGGGCTCAAACAGACACAAACCAAAACTGACCACTCTTCAGAGGCTCAAGAATGAGGCCGGTATGGCACTCTCGGACTTCGTATACTACTTACACTGAAGAGGCAAAAGGGTAACAATGTTTAGACCTTTTGAGTTCCATATCTTACCATCCATTACAGCTTTGATTGTGAGACTACCTTCACTTTATATATATCATATTGGCTATCTTATACATAAATTTGACTTGCAACTATTTAGGATATGAGTAGTTATGCAGATTATTGTCATGTCACTGCATTGTTACTGTTTTGCTCCTAAAAATCTAAGTTTAATTTTTTATTAATTTGTTAGTGCAGCGCCCCTGAAGCCATCAGGGAGCTACAAGGTTCTGCATCCTCGCCCGGTTGCAGGGCCTACCCTCTAGGGCCCCGGAAGACCAGTGCCGGTCACACACTAAGGCGGGCTTTGCATGCTGCGACATCGGTAACAATGTGTTACCGATGCTGCAGCAATAGTCCCGCCCCCGTCGCACGTGCAATATTTAGTGAAAGCTGCCGTAGCGATTATTATCGCTACGGCAGTTTCACACGCACATACCTGCCGTGCGACATCCCTCTGGCCGGCGACCTGCTTCCTTCCTAAGGGGGCGGGTTGTGCGGCGTCACAGCGACGTCACACGGCAGGCGGCCAATTGAAGTGGAGGGGCGGAGATGAGCAGGATGTAAACATCCCGCCCACCTCCGTCCTTCTCATTGCAGCCGGGAGGCAGGTAAGGTGATATTCCTCGCTCCTGCGGCTTTACACACAGCGATGTGTGCTGCCGCAGGAGCGAGGAACAACATCGCACCTGTCGCTGCACCGGCATTATGGAAATGTCGGAGGCTGCAGCGATGATACGATAACGACGCTTTTGCGCTCGTTCATCGTATCAAAAAGGATTTACACGTTGCGATATCGACTGCGACGCCGGATGTGCGTCACTTTCGATTTGACCCCATCGACATCGCACGTGCAATGTCGCAACGTGCAAAGCCGCCCTAACATTCCAGGTAATCCTAGTTTTCTCCAACAATCCCCCATAAAATGGTGTAAAGCTAGGGTCGGACCAATGGATGGCTGCCTAGAGGTGGAGCCAGTCCAGTCCACTAGTTGACCAGGGGGAGGGGCAGACAGTGGAGAGTAGTCAGTCTGAGTGAGGAGAGGAGTGGGCGGCATGGTGGCTTAGTGGTTAGCACTGCAGTCTTGCTCTTGTGCTGGAGTCCTGGGTTCAAATCCCACAATGGACACCATCTGCAAGGAGTTTGTATGTTCTCCCCATGTTTGCATGAGTTTCCTCTGGGTTCTCCGGTTTCCTCCCACACTCCAAAGACATACAGATAGGGACTTTAGATTGTGAGCCCCAATGGGGACAGTGTTCCTGATGTATGTAAAGCGCTACAGAATATGTTAGCGCTATATAAACATAAAGTTTATTTATTTAGAAGAGAGAGGAGTAAAGGTGGACATGAGGAGACGCACTGAGTGAAAGTCCGGCTCACTGAAGAAGGTGCTCAGGGGATCAGCGTTCACGAAGGCATGAAGAGATGTCACAAAAATTCCTCCAGCGCGGTTATCCCGCATCAATTGTTAAGTCTGCTTTTCAGGAGAGTTTGCATCCAACTCGCAAACCTAGGAGAGAGGGTCCTCTAATTTCCTTTGTTAATACATTTCATCCATATCATCCAATCATTAAAAACATCATCCTTAGACACTGGCAGGTATTGCAGAGATCTTATCCGAGAATTACTGAATTTTCTACCCCCCCTTTGTTCAGTTATAAACGTTCCCCTAATCTCCGTGACCTTTTGGTCAAGGCGGACATTGGATCATCGATTCTTCGGTCTCGACAGACTTTTCTTTCGACACCCAAGAAGGGTAATTATCCGTGTCTTCATTGTCCCCATTGCTCAAACATGACTAAGGGTAGTCAATTTACACATCCCCGGACCGGGAAGGTTTTTCAAATAAAAGAATTTTTCACTTGTGACACATCATTTGTTATCTATTTAATAAAGTGTCCGTGCGGTCTCGGATATGTTGGGGAGACCACCCAGCATGTCCGAGACCGCATAGGGAAGCATAAATTCACCATTAGATGTAGGATGACTATGTTACCAATTCCTCATCACTTTATACAATGTGGACACACAGTGTCCCAACTTCGTTTTCAAATTTTGGAGCATGTCCCTCCATTGAGACGAGGAGGTGACAGAGTTCGGAAACTAAAAAATAGGGAATCCTATTGGATTCATACGCTCAATACTCTTTCCCCTAATGGCCTTAATAGGGAGTATGACTATTATTGAGCAGGAGATATGGGGTCCGTCCTATGTTTGGTTCTGTTTGAATATGGGTATGGATCTTTTTGCATTAACATACAGTATACATGGGTGTTTACACGTTTATGTGAAGTTTTGCAAATGTTACTACAATCCTCCAGTCTTTATTCTTAAATAAGTAATTATATAGGGTTATAGTTTTGTATCATTAATTTTATTCATATTCCTTCTTTTCCTTCTTTTTAGACACGATGAGGTTACTTCGGTTTCCATGGAGCTTCTATCCGGGTCACCCCGTCTCACCGCTTCTTTTTCTGTTACTACGCATGCGCGCACTTCCGTATCGCTTGTGTCTCATCATGCGTTCCACCTTACTGTTTCCTTTCGCTATTGCGCATGCGCGTACTTCCGCATTTTATCGCGCATGCGCAAGCTTGCGTTTCATCATGCGTTCCTCCTTGGGTTATTCAATTAAGTTGGCCCGCCCTCACTAGGCACTTAAACCTCACTGTGGCTCTGTTTCTTTCCACTCCACCACTGATCTCCCATGGTACAGGTAATGGTTTGGCGCTTTGTCTCTCTATGGGATTTGTTTCCTTTTTACCTACTTTTGACCGCTATATTTTTACTTTCCAGTTTACCTTATTAGTGGCACTTGTTTCTTATATCCTCACTAGGATCCTCTACTCTTATGCCATTTAAGGTAATTTAATAAGTTTATTGTTATATACAGATGTATTCCTTTGCTATTTCTTTTTTATGTATAAATTCTACCTTTGTCCCATAGATATATTATGCCATATTATGTTATAAAATACCATCCTCTTTATGGGGAGACCTTGGTATATACATGGAGAATTCCTTTATATACATGGAAAAAGTTTTTTCTTCTTTTTGTTTGTATCTAATATATGGGCCTTTATTTTAGATAAAAATCCTTGTCAAGTCCAAAGATATTCCTCACAAGATAAAATTATTTCTAGGACTTAATTAGCTATATATGATGTTACCATGATTTATATGGATATGACTGATAATATCTTATGTATTTATGGTACTAATAATTGTATATGTGTTCATCTCTTTATTTAGTTTTGAAAAAGGCAATTTTTGCCGAAACGTCAACAAATAAAAAACTGAATAAAACTATTATTCCAAGTTTCATCATTGTGTGCCGGGGTTTTCTATTTTTTTTTTATGAGGAGACGCACTGACAAGGAGTTGACAGTAACCTGGTGCCCAGGAGGGTAGTTGCCGGTGGAGTACAATGTAGTACTCCCGGAACTAGGCACTGACGGGGTACAGGACCCTAGGACAGGCAGAAGCTCCAAGCAGGCCTGTTCACACCTGCACAGTGAGAGGACCATCAAGGACGCTGACCCTAAAAATTAGAGACTCAGTAGCAAAAAGAGAGCTGGGGACAGGACCAGAGACTCCAACCCCACTGGGTTCACACTACCGTCATAAGGACAGCAGTGGAAAGAAACACCACCGAACGGGGACGCCCAGTTGCTCTATGCCATGGGGACCCACTAACCAGAGACAGATGCCGGGGAAGAAGGTACCAGATTACTACACTGGCACTGGGACAAAGGGAACCTGAAGGTGAAACCAGCTGGCCTCGGGTGACCAGAAAGTGAGTAAAGAACCAGTTGCACTGAACCCCTTGTATGGACTACCTTCTTCCGACACCTGTCATTACACCTACCCTCTGGGGCCCGGCCCTGCTTATGGAGGGTCTAACATTCAGGCTGCCATTAACACCAGTCCCAGTAGTGGACATTGTGCAGCGGCGGCTCCATCCACATAGCCGCAACACCGCGAGTAGTGTCACGTATGAACACTAATCTAATCCCTTTTAAATATACCGCCTTTACAAAAAGGGCCCAGCACACAGAACCGGGCAACGGCCACCAAAGTGACATTCCCCAGATATTCACTGCCCGGGATTGAGTACCCCATATCCTTGGGCGCGACAACCCTTTTTTTCCTGGCGTCACGAACAGGATTGAACTGGACCCGGTCAAACCGGGTGACGTGTGCATTAAAGACTGTGTTTTATGGACTGTACTTTATTGCTTGAAAAATCGCTGACATTTTGCTATGAAAAGTAACTGCGCCACAGCAGAGCAAAAGGTGCAAAAAGGAAGCGCTGCCCCCTGGGAGTATCCAGTATGTGATATGAAACCAGAAGTAGGGAGTCCGGAGGCCCTGCACTAGAATGCCTCCAGGACTGTTACAAGCAACACATGTCTGCTCCAGGGGATCCCGCAAGTGCACCAGGTCACCAAGGGACCTGGACCGCGGAGAGGCTAGAGGCAGAGGTCCAGCGGCTGTGCTGGACTTTGCAGGTGGAACATTTGCAGCGCATTGAGGAGTGGAAGGCGGAGATGATGGGAGTGGTGGCAGCCATGCGGCCCCAGGAGAGAGGAGCACTGCTTGACCAGGCTGCACCGACCCAGACACCGGGATTCATCCTCGACCAGGCCGCATCACCGCCAAAGCCAGCAAGACCAGAAGCGGTCACATCACCTTCTCCGCTGAAGAAGGGCAAAGTGGCACCAGCTTCCCCTGCAAGACCAGAAGCGATTGCATCACCTTCTCCGCTGGAGAAGGAGCAAGTTTCAGCACCTGATCCAGTGACGGCTGTCCAGACTATGACGTCATCGGGAGCCGCAGAGGAGGCTGCTGCCAGCGCTGACGATCTTCCTCAGGTACTGTGCCCAGGCGCTGTCGGGGGTCCGGCAGACCTGCTCCCTGCACCGAAGTGGGTCCTGCATGCGGGGGACAAGTTTATTCGTGTTGTGCTAAGGAGCTACACGGTATTCAATATCTGGGCGCCAAAGCCGGAGGAACCGGTGTACCAACCTGCTGTGGTGCCATTCCCAATCTGGCGTGAGATTGGTGCCCAGATGCAGCCTTTTGTGCCAATGGAGGTCATTGCAGAAAAGTCAGCCCCCGCTTCCACTTCAGCACCAGTCCCTCAGCTGCAGGAGGGAGTGTACAGTGCTGGCCAAAAGTATTGTTACCCCTGCAATTCTGTCAGATAATACTCAGTTTCTTCTTGAAAATGATTGCAATCACAAATTCTTTGATATTATTATCTTCATTTAATTTGTCTTCAATGAAAAAAAAATTGTCATAAAGGCAAATTGGATATAATTCCACACAAAACATAAAAAAGGGGGTGGACAAAAGTATTGGCACTGTTTGAAAAATCATGTGATGCTTTTCTAATTTGTGTAATTAACAGCACCTGTAACTTACCTGTGGCACCTAACAGGTGTTGGCAATAACTAAATCACACTTGCAGCCAGTTGACATGGATTAAAGTTGACTCAACCTCTGTCCTGTGTCCTTGTGTGTACCACATTGAGCATGGAGAAAAGAAAGAAGACCAAAGAACTGTCTGAGGACTTGAGAATCCAAATTGTGAGGAAACATGAGCAATCTCAAGGCTACAAGTCCATCTCCAAAGACCTGAAAGTTCCTGTGTCTACGGTGCGCAGTGTCATCAAGAAGTTTAAAGCCCATGGCACTGTGGCTAACCTCCCTAGATGTGGAAGGAAAAGAAAAATTGACGAGAGATTTCAACGCAAGATTGTGCGGATGGTGGATAAAGAACCTCGACTAACATCCAAACAAGTTCAAGCTGCCCTGCAGTCCGAGGGTACAACAGTGTCAACCCGTACTATCCGTCGGCATCTGAATGAAAAGGGACTGTATGGTAGGATACCCAGGAAGATCCCACTTCTTACCCCGAGACATAAAAAAGCCAGGCTGGAGTTTGCCAAAACTTACTTGAGAAAGCCTAAAACGTTTTGCGAAACGAATGTTCTCTGGTCAGATGAGACAAAAGTAGAGCTTTTTGGGAAAAGCCATCAACATAGAGTTTACAGGAAAAAAAAAAAAAGGTATTCAAAGAAAAGAACACGGTCCCTATAGTCAAACATGGCGGAGGTTCCTTGATATTTTGGGGTTGCTTTGCTGCTTCTGGCACTGGACTGCTTGACCGTGTGCATGGCATTATGAAGTCTGAAGACTACCAACAAATTTTGCAGCATAATGTAGGGCCCAGTGTGAGAAAGCTGGGTCTTCCTCAGAGGTCATGTGTCTTCCAGCAGGACAATGACCCAAAACACACTTCAAAAAGCACTAGAAAATGGTTTGATAGAAAGCACTGGAGACTACTAAAGTGGCCAGCAATGAGTCCTGACCTGAATCCCATAGAAAATCTGTAGAGAGATCTCAAAATGGCAGTTTGGAGAAGGCACCCTTTAAATCTCAGGGACCTGGAGCAGTTTGCCAAAGAAGAATGGTGTACAATTCCAGCAGAGCATTGTAAGAAACTCATTGATGGTTACCGGAAGCGGTTGTTCGCAGTTATTTTGGCTAAAGGCTGTGCAACCAAGTATTAGGCTAAGGGGTACTTTGCACACTACGATATCGCAGGTGCGATGTCGGTGGGGTCAAATCGAAAGTGACGCACATCCGGCGTCGCTGTCGACATCGGAGTATGTGAATCCTTTTTACTACGATTAATGAGCGCAAAAGCGTCGAAATCGTATGATCGGTGTAGCGTCGGTCATTTCCATAATTTCGGAAGGACCGGTGTTACGATGTTGTTCCTCGTTCCTGCGGCAGCACACATCGCTGTTTGTGAAGCCGCAGGAGCGAGGAACATCTCCTTACCTGCATGCTGGCTGCAATGAGGAATGAAGGAGGTGGGCGGGATGTTTACGTCCCGCTCATCTCCGCCCCTCCGCTTCTATTGGCCGCCTGCCGTGTGACGTCGCTGTGACGCCGCACGACCGCCCCCCTTAGGAAGGAGGCGGTTCGCCGGCCAGAGCGACGTCGCAGGGCAGGTAAGTGCATGTGAAGCTGCCGTAGCGATAATGTTCGCTACGGCAGCTATCACAAGATATTGCAGCTGTGATGGGGGCGGGGACTATCGCACTCGGCATCGCTACCATCGGCTAGCGATGTCGTAGTGTGCAAAGTACCCCTAAGGGTGCCAATACTTTTGTCTGGCCCATTTTTGGAGTTTTGTGTGAAATGATCAATGATTTGATTTTTGTTTCATTCTCTATTGTGTTTTTTCATTGCAAGCAAAATAAATGAAGATAGTAATACCAAAGAATTTGTGATTGCAATCATTTTCAAGAAGAAACTGAGTATTATCTGACAGAATTGCAGGTGTGCCAATACTTTTGGCCAGCACTGTAGGTGCATGGGACCAATGCACCAGATTCTGAGTGCTGATCCAGGAGGCCAAGTGAACCAGATGGCCCCTTTCCAACACCCTGGTAACTACCTACTGCAAAAGTTACCAGTTTGTTTGTTTGACTGTTCCTGATTTAAAAGTTAAATATGTCAAAATGAAAATGTCAATTTAACCTGCTTTTTGAATGTTTGCCAAAAATGGACAATTGAACTATTCCTGACTGAAAAAGTTTACCAGTTTTTATGTGTTGATATAAAAATGGACCCCAGGCTGCAGTACTGGCAGCAGCAAACAAAAACTCTTAACTTGTAAAAAGTTGCACCAGTTGTGCACCACCAGAGTACACCCAACCAGTGGACCCTGTTAAAGCACCGCCACCTGGAAAGGCACGAAAGGTCCGGGACAGAGATAGTCCAGACCTGGAACGGAACCGGTGACCTGCCTCCTTAGAGGGTTCTTGAACCAGGATCATTGGGTGGTGAGTGCAGGGAGGGGTACTCTAGTTAATGCAACGTTAAAGTGATGAACCTACCTCAGCGTGGAAAGACCTGTTATGTTTTACATGTTGCCATGAAAAATAAAAGTGTAACCAGTTTCACTTGCAGCCCGAGGGTGTGCTGGAATTAACCAAGGGGGAATGTAGAACCCCTGAATCCATCAGGGAGCTACAAGGTTCTGCATCCTCGCCCGGATGCAGGGCCTACCCTCTAGGGCCCCGGAAGACCAGTGCCAGTCACACACTAACACTCCAGGTAATCCCAGTTTTCCCCAACAATCCCCCATACAATGGTGCAAAGCTAGGGTTGGACCAATGGATGGCCGCCTAGAGGTGGAGCCAGTCCAGTCCACTAGTTGACCAGGTGGGAGGGGCAGACGGTGGAGAGTAGTCAGTCTGGGTGAGGAAAGAGAGGAGTGAAGGTGGACGTGAGGAGATGCACTGACAAGGAATTGACAGTAACCTGGTGCCCAGGAGGGTAATTGCCGGTGGAGTGCAGTGGAGTACCCCCGGAACTACGCACCGACGGGGTACAGGACCCTAGGACAGGCAGAAGCTCCAAGCAGGCCTATTAACACCTGCACAGCGAGGGGACCATCAAGTACCTCGCTGACCCTAAAAATCTGAGACTAAGTAGAAAAGAGAGAGCTGGGTACAGGACCAGAGACTCCAACCCCACAGGGTTCACGCTACCATCATACGGACAGCAGTGGAAAGAAACCACTGGACAGGGACCCCCAGTTGCTCTACGAAACGGGGACCCACTAACCAGAGACAAGTGCAGGGGAAGAAGGTACCAGATTACTGGCACTGGGACAAAGGGGGCCTGAAGGTGAAATCAGCCATCCTCGGGTGACCAGTTACCACTAGAAAGTGTGTAAAGAACCAATTGCACTGAACCCCTTGTGTGGACTACCTTCTTCCGACATCTGTCATTACACCTACCCTCTGGGGCCCGGCCCTGCTTGCTGAGGGTCTAATATCTAAGCTGCCATTAACACCAGCCCCAGCAGTGGATATTGTGCAGCGGCGGCTCTATCCACATAGCCGCAACACCGCAAGTGGCTTCATGTATGAACACTAATCTAATCCCCTGTAACTACACCCCCTTTACAAAAAGGGCCCAGGGCACGGAACCGGGCAATGGCCACCAAAGTGACATTCCCCAGATATTCACTGCCCGGGACCAAGTACCCCATATCCCTGGGCACGACATTAGTATTGTAAATCTAACTTTGGCTTTCAACACTGCCTGAATCTTTCTGGGTATGCTCTTGATCAGATTCAAGCATATCTCGACTGAAATCTGATCCCAGGTCTCTTCTTCACTTTCCCAATGTTGGTGCATACTGGTCGACTACCTTGGGTCTGTATACAGCTTTTTCTTCAGCTCTAACCACAAGTGTTCGATTGGGTTGAGGTCTGGGGACTGTGGGGGATTAATCCAGCACCTCAACTTCATTGTCATTGAACCATTTCTTCACCAATCTCGATGTATATATAAGGGCTCATGGTGTATAGCAGTGCTCAAAATAATAGCAGCCCATGTTATACATGCATTTATCCTTGAAAGCCTGAGAAATATGGGTCGCTCGAGACAATGTTCAGAAGAACAGCTTACTTTGATTAAAGAGTTGTTTGGAAAGGGTAAAACTTATAAATAAGTGTAGGCAATGATAGGCTGTTCAGCTAAAATGATCTCCAATGCTTTAAAATGGAAAGAAAAAAAAGACAGACGTGAAAGAAAACGGAAGACGGCCGTTCAAATGGATGGAAGAATAGCCAGAATGGCAAAGGCTCAGCAAATGATCAGCTCCAGGATGATTAAAGACAGTCTCAAGTTACCTGTGAGTACTGTAATAATTAGAAGTCGCCTGTGTGAAGCTAATATATTAGCAAGAAGTCCCCTCAAAGTTCCAATGTTAAAAAAAGACATATACTGAAGTGGATACAATTTGCCAAATAACACATCAATTGGCCTAAAGAGAAATAGAGAAACATTTTGTGGACCGATGAGAGCAAAATTGTTCTTTTTGAGTGCAAGGGCCACAGACAGTTCGTCAGACGAACCTCAAACTCTGAATTCAAGCCACAATACACTCTGAAGACCGTGACGCATGGTGGTGCAAGCATCATGATATGGGCATGTTTCTCTTACTATGGTGCCGATCCTATTTACTGCATCCAGGAATCATGGACCAGTTTGCATATACCAAAATACATGAAGAGGTCATGTTGCCTTACGCTGAAGAGGAAAATGCCCTTTAAATAGACCAGTAAATGAGCAAAATCTTGGTTAAAGTCCAACAAAATTGAGGTTATGGAGTGGCCAAGCTAATCACTGGACCTTAATCCAATAGAACACTTGTTGGGTGACATCAAAAATACCGTTTGTGAAGCAAAGCCAATAAATGCAAATAAATTATGGGATGTAGTGAAATCATCCTGGGCTGGAATAACAGGTGCCAGAAGTTGGTTGACTCTATGCAACTAAAGCGGGCTTTACACGCTACGATATATCTAACGAGATGTCGGCGGGGTCACATCGTAAGTGACACACATCCGGCCTCGTTAGTGATATCGTAGCGTGTGACAGATATAACGAGCAGAAATACTCACCTTCTCGTTCATCGCTGACACGTCGCTCATTTTCTAAAAATCGAACGTCCGGTTGTTCATCGTACCCGGGGCAGCACACATCGCTCCGTGTGACAACCCGGGAACGATGAACACAGCTTACCTGCGTCCCGCCGGCAATGCTGAAGGAAGGAGGTGGGCAGGATGTTTACGTCCCACTCATCTCCACCCCTCCGCTTCTATTGGCCGGCCGCTGTGTGACGTCGCTGTGACGCCGAATGTCCCTCCCCCTTCAGGAAGTGGATGTTCGCCGCCCACAGCGAGGTCGTTTGGAAGGTAAGTGTGTGTGACGGGGGGGTTACAGCATTGTGCAACACGGGCAACAAATTGCCCATGCCGCACAAACGATGGGGGCGGGTGCGATCGCAAATGCGATTGTACGAGAAATTGTAAGGTGTAAAGCAGCCTATAGATGTGAAGCAGTTCTAAAAAACTGTGGTTATACAACTAAATATTAGGTTAGTGATTCACATGAATACTAAATCTAATATATAAAGCTGAGTGTGTGTACAGTACTGACCAAAAGTTTGGACACACCTCATTCAAAGAGTTTTCTTTATTTTCATTACTCTAAAAATTGTAGATTCGCATTGAAAGCATCAAAACTATGAATTAAAACATGTGGAATGAAATACTTAAAAAAGTGTGAAACAACTGAAAATATGTCTTATAGTCTAGGTTCTTCAAAGTAGCCACCTTCTGCTTTGATTACTGCTTCGCACACTCTTGGCATTCTCTTGATGAGCTTCAAGAGGTAGTCACCGGAAATGGTCTTCCAACAGTCTTGAAGGAGTTCCCAGAGATGTTTAGCACTTGTTGGCTTTTTTGCCTTCACTCTGCGGTCCAGCTCACCGCAAACCATCTCGATTGGGTTCAAGTCTTGTGACTGTGGAGACCAGGTCATCTGGCATAGCACCCCATCACTCTCCTTCTTAGTCAAATAGCCCTTACACAGCCTGGAGGGGTGTTTGGGGTCATTGTCCTGTTGAAAAATAAATGATGGTCCAACTAAACGCAAACCGGATGGAATAGCACACCGCTGCAAGATGCTGTGGTAGGCATGCTGGTTCTGTATGCCTTCAATTTTGAATAAATCCCCAACAGTGTCACCAGCAAAGCAGCCCCACACCATCACACCTCCTCCTCCATGCTTCATGGTGGGAACCAGGCATGTAGAGTCCATCCGTTCACCTTTTCTATAAAGACACGGTGCTTGGATCCAAAGATCTCAAATTTGGTCTCATCAGAGCAAAGCACAGATTTCCACTGGTCTAATGTCCATTTTTTGTGTTCTTTAGCCCAAACAAGTCTCTTCTGCTTGTTGCCTGTCCTTAGCAGTGGTTTCCTAGCAGCTATTTTACCATAAAGGCCTGCTGCACAAAGTCTCCTTTTAATAGTTGTTCTAGAGATGAGAAGGTGTGTCCAAACTTTTGGTCTGTACTGTATGTGTGTATGTTTGTGTGTATGTATGTATGTATGTATGTATGTGTGTGTGTGTGTGTGTGTGTGTGTTGTGTATGTCCGCTAAAGGAATCCGCACCGTGTCATTTAAAATCATAAAGTTTGCACAGACGCCTCATGTGACTCAGGGAACATCATAGACTATGTTTTGACAAGAAAATGTAACCCCGCGCTTTACAGTTAAAAAAAAACAAAAAAAAACTGTCTCCATTAAACTGAATGGAGCTGCGAGCTACAGGCTATTAATAGGAGCTATGATTGGCTGCTAAAGGAACAAAGGACATTCATAGTATAAGAAGCTTATGTGTGAGGTAATATGATGTCGGTCGAGAGACAGACATAGACAGACACAGACTGAGAGAGAGACAGACAGAGAGAGACAGACAGATAAAGAGGCACACAGGAAAAGAGACAGAGACAAACAGAGACAGATAGAGACAGATAGGAAAAAAAAACGGAGAAAGAGACAGACAGATGCAGACAGGGAAAGAGACAGACAAGGAAAGAGACAGAGAGACAGACAAAGATAGATAGGGAAAGAGACAGATGGGGAAAGAGTCGGACGGGGAAAGAGTCAGATGGGGAAAGAGTCAGATGGGGAAAGAGTCAGATGGGGAAAGAGTCAGATGGGGAAAGAGTCAGACGGGGAAAGAGACAGACGGGGAAAGAGACATACGGCGAAAGAGACAGACGGGGAAAGAGACAGACGGGGAAAGAGACAGACCTGGAAAGAGACAGACCTGGAAAGAGACAGACAGGGAAAGAGACAGACAGGGAAAGAGACAGACAGCGAAAGAGACAGACATAGAGACAGACAAAGACAAACAGGGAATGACGAGGAAAGAGACAGTCAAGGAAAGAGACAGACGGGGAAAGAGACAGATGGGGAAAGAGACAGACGGGGAAAAAGACAGATACAGACAGACAAGGAAAGATGGGGTGAGAGACAGACGGGGAGAGAGACAGACGGTGAAAGAGACAGACGTGGAAAGAGTCAGACGGGGAAAGAGAAGTCAGACGGGGAAAGAGTCAGACGGGGAAAGAGTCAGACGGGGAAAGAGTCAGACGGGGAAAGAGTCAAATGGGGAAAGAGAAGTCAGACGGGGAAAGAGTCAGACGGGGAAAGAGTCAGACGGGGAAAGAGTCAAACGGGGAAAGAGTCAAACGGGGAAAGAGTCAAAACGGGGAAAGAGACAGACAGACACAGAGAGAGAGACAGACACAGAGATAGAGACAGACAAACAGAAATAGAAAGAGACAGACAGACACAGAGATAGAGACAGACAGACACAGAGATAGAGAGAGACAGAAAGACTGATACAGAGACAGACAGAGAGATAGACACAGACAGACACACAGAGACAGACAGGTAAAGAGACAGATAGAGAGACAGACAGAGACAGACAGAGACTGGGAGAGAGACAGAGAGACAGTTACTATCCCGAGCAATGCCCGGGTACTACAGCTAGTATATATATATATGTATTATTGTGTGTACATATAAAGTATCTTCAACTCTGTATAATTAAACTTTCAGCAACTTTTTAAAATACCATGAATTTCAATTCTTCAGCGTATACATGTTCTCTGCTTGCTGTCAGTAACTGTAAAGCCTGCTTTACACGCGTCGATATGGCGTGCGATTGCATTTGCGATCGCACCCGCCCCCATCGTTTGTGCGATACGAGCAATTTGTTGCCCGTGTCACACAAACTCGGTAACCCCCGGCACACGTACTTACAGTCCAAACTACCTCGCTGTGGGCAGCGAACATCCTCTTCCTGAAGGGGGAGGGACATTCAGGGTCACAGCGATGTCACACAGCGGCCGCCCAATAGAAGCGGAGGGGCGGAGATGAGCGGGACGTAAACATCCCGCTCATCCCGCCCACCTCCTACCTTCCGCATTGCCGGCGGCCGCAGGTAAGCTGCAGTTCATCGTTCCCGGGGTGTCACGCGAAGCGACGTGTGCTGCCTCGGGAACGATAAACAACCGGAGCACAGAAGGACGTTTGATTTTTTGAAAATGAGCGACGTGTCAACGAGCAACGATAAGGTGAGTATTTTTGGTTGTTCACAGTCGCTCATTTGTGTTACACGCTACGATATGTCAAACGAGGCAAGATGTGCGTCACTAACGACGTGACCCCGATGACATAGCGTTAGATATATTGTAATGTGTAAAGCGGCCTTAAATGACCTGGTTCTGGTCACAGTTGGATTTTCAGTATAAGTCTTCATTTTATACAGAGGTTTCCCCTGCTGTGATACTTTGAGACAATGTATCAGTGCAGGTAGAATGTTGTCGTCTGGACAGTGACTGTCAAAGAGTTATTATATATGAATGAAAGGGGTTGTGTGGTCTAAAGTGACAAGTCTGCAGTCGCTCTATCTCTCTATGTGACTGCAGACTTGTGAATCCTCACATCGCGCACTCTGCACACTATGAGGATTCTCCAATGTTGGCGCTGAGATTGGCGGTCACATAGCTGTAAGTATGAGATAGGCAAAACCTCAGCCACATTCCGACTAGACTGTTTCTGTTCTCTCAATGCAATTGTATTGCACGAAGCCGGAAACAGTCTAGTTGGATTCTGTCCGGGAGTTTGCATATCGCATACTTGCAGTCACATGACTGCCGATCTCAGCGCCAACACTGGAGAATCCTCACAGCGTGCTGGGTGCGCAATGTGAGGATTCATAAGTCTGCAGCCACAAAGAGTGAGTGCAGACTTATCGTTGTAGACTGGACAACCTCTTTAACGACTAGTCTTAAATAAAAAGAGGACATATTTTGAGTATGTAAAGACAAATGTAGACACTGCTATTTTTTGTAACAGCCCAGTGTTCATTTTGTTTTATATTTTCTGTAAAGTAGTTAAAGTTATATAAATTTCTCTGCATGTTTTTATTTAGAAAACAGTGTGTAATGTTCCCAATACATGGAAATAAAAACTATTATAAAGATTTTGGGCTCAACTCATGTTTTTGTACACGCTGCTATAATTTTGAACACAATTGTATATAGGGGTGTGTGTGTGGGTTTATATTGTATGTGAAAAGCTATATGGGGCTCATGCTGTATATAGGGGCTATGGGGTTGTTCATACTGCATGTAGGAGGCTATTTAGGGGCTCATGTTGTATATAGGAGGCTATGTGGGGCTCATGCTGTATATAGGGGCTATGTGGGGGCTCATGCAATATGTATGCGGCTTTGTTGGAGCTCATGCTGTATATAGGATGCTATGTAGGGCTCCTGCTTTATATAGGAGGCTATGTGGGTGCTCATGCTGTATATGAGAGGCTATTTGAGGGCTCATGCTGTATATAGGGGTTATGTGGGGACTCATGCTTTATATACGGAGCATTGTAAGAGCTCATGCTGTATATAGGAGAACGTGTTGGCGTTTATACTGTATATAGAAGGATGTGTGGAGGCTTATTCTCTATGTAGGAGGCTACGTGGGGGCGTATGCTGTGAGAAAACCTTTTCGGTCTGTGTTGTGATCTTGTTCCTGTATGCCACTACATGCCAAGTACTATACACTAGAGCAGTGGAACATGGGAAGAATCTCATAACGCAGACCGGAACCCTAGCTCTTCTCACAGCTGCGCTGCTGTGTATTGCTGTGAGCCTGCACATAGGCAGAACGTGAATGAGTGATCCACTACCTCTTGGCTCAGCATGATAACAGATTACAGAGGGAAGTGTGGCTAGTCAGAATTCGGGTGTGCAGTGTGAAACCAGGGTAATGGTATATAGGTAGATATCACTGGGCACAGCCGAGGTCACCACAGCCGCCAGGGATTTGTGTGATGTTGGATGTTGGGAAGAAACAGAGGGGTGCTACAGAGATGCCTCTGTGGGCTTGATATCGGCTGGCTGGGCTGGAGTTCTCAGCAGAAGTACAAACCATTATGACTAGTCAAACTGTGTTTGTTATGACATTCCTCCTATGAACGTCGGTTGCGAGTAAGCGTTCATACATCATGATTTCTGGGACAGTGCTGATGCACTGCTCTGTACAGTAGAAACTATCAGACGATCGCAGCTTCAAGTCGCCTAGGTGAACTAGTAAATAGAATAAAAAGTATTAAAAAAAGAGTTTTTAAAAACTTGAAAAAAAACACAAAAGTTCAAGTCATCCCCCTATTGCTCCATTGAAAAGAAAACAAAATAAATACACATATTTGGTAAGATCGTGTACAAAAATGCCCGATCTATCAAAATATAAAATAAATTAATCCAATTGGTAAAAGGCGTAATGAGAAACAAATACAAAAGGCCAGAATTATGTCTTTTTTTTTTTTGGTCACCACAACATTGCAATAAAAAGCCATCAAAACATCACATCTAACCCAATGTAACGTCCACATCGGCATCCCCGCATTGTCCTGCCTACCCTTCCCCGGCGGGGAAATCGGCTCTCTCACCCGTCTGGCCCTCCTGCGGTGGCAGCTCCATTGCCATCCCATGCGGATGTCTCCCAGAGGTTGTGTACTCATCACAGGCTTCCTGGTTCTGCGCTAGGGGCGTGCCCGTGGCCACGCTCCTTTTCTTAAGGGGCCAGAGGTGCCCCTCAGGTCAGCTGAGAGGCTACATGTACTTAAGGCACCTCTGCCCTATTAGAGGTGCCTGGGCAACGAGTTAGCTTAGATGCTAGTTCTCAGGTCCTCAGTGCTGTTGCTACCGTTACTGATATTGTGTTATTGCTGTTGCTGACTTGTACCTTTGTTACAGTGTATTCCTATCTGGTGCTGCGACCATCTACGACAGCTGCCTACTACCATACAAGCTGTCGCAGGTATCCATGAAGGTTACTGCTGCCACATCCATCCATCCATCCATTCATCCTGGACGGATCCACCTGCCGGTCGCTGCTGCCACATCCATCCAACCATCCATCCTGGACAGATTCACAACTCTGCCTGCTGGTGCTGTCATTTCTACCAGAGACAATACTGTGTACATGGCACCAGCTGCCGGGGTACTGCAGATTCCCTGGGGCTGCCCTATGCCAGCCACTTACCTGTGCGTGTACCTACTGCCATGTCCATTGACAGTAGTGAAGACTCGGAGGCCGGTCCAGTTTGCTCCCCAAGGCAAGTGAAAGGTACCTTTTGTCCAGTGGACCCACTAATACAGTGCTCACCCCACGAGCATAGGACCCAAATTGGTATAATTAAGGCCGATTTCACATTTGCATCGTTTTGACTGAAACGGAATCCAGCACAGATGCAGTACAGTTCATTTATTTACAGTGGAAGCGCGACACCATACGGACACATGCGGTTGTGTATGAAGCACATATCCGCATGGTGTTGCGCATCCACTGTAAATAAAATGTGAAACTGGCCTAAAAACAGTAGCTCAGTGCACAAAAAATAAACCCTCACACAGCCCCAGATCCCCAAAAAAATGAGAACATTACGGGTTTTAGAACATGGCGCCAAAAGCACCATTTTATAGTGGGACAAATTTCTAAAAAAAAATTCTATTGAATTAAAAAAAAAACTATACGTTTGTCATCCACAAACTCAGACTCACCTAGGGAATCATACTGCCAGGTCAGTTTTACCATATAGTGAACATGGTAAATAAAAAAATAAAATAAAAAAATTGTGGAATTACTTTTTTTGTAATTTCACCGCACTTGGCATTTCTTCCTGTTTTCCAGTAGAATATGGTGCAAAATTAATTGTGTCATTCAAAAGTACAACTCATCCACAAAAAAAACCAAGTCCTCATAGGGCTATATTGACGGAAAAGACAAAAAAAAGTTATGGCTCTTGGAAAAGGGGGAAGGAAAAAACAAAAGCGCAAAAGCAGAAAATGGCCACGGTGTGAACGGTTTAACTTTTATTTTTTATACAGTATTGTATATGCAAGTTTAACGCATTGGTGACTATGTCCTCACTGCTAAATGTGAGTAATTTTTGTTGGATGGATGAGTTTTCTGCCATTGCAAGCTTTAGTTCACCTCCTTACTGCATTTAAATATAAGGTTTTGCTGCATTCCCTGCTCTGTACATGTCCAGGAGAATGTGAATATTAGGGTCAGTGCAAAAGCGTAAGTTATCTGTTCAAAGGGGCAAAAGTTATTGGATAATCAGTAAGTTAGTGCCCAGATCTCAAGGTTTATTGCATGACATAGTACACACCTCATATTTTGGGTTTAATAGGCCTGATATGGGAGAGGACCTACAAGCCCTGGGAATTTCACGATCTAGTTGTTACTCTAATGCCTATACTTACGATTGATCAATTGTCATTTTTTGCTAAGGCTGCTTTCACACATCAGGTTTTTGCTGTGCGGCACAATCCGGCGCTTTGCAGAAAAAACACATCCTTTTTTTTTGCCGCCGGGTGCGGTTTTTCCTCATAGACTTTTATTAGCACCGGATTGTAACAAATGTACTTGCGTTTGATCCGGTTTTTGCCAGTTGCGGCAAAAATCGTCACTCTGGCGGCCGCACAAGACGCAGAGAGGAACGTTTTTTGCCAGCGGCAAAAGACCGCATAGCGCCGGGTGTGGCACCGTGCAGCATGGTACATAATGAAAGTCTATGCACACCGAATCCGGTGGCATGCATCAAACGCCGGAAGCATGTA
Source organism: Anomaloglossus baeobatrachus (assembly GCF_048569485.1). Lineage (NCBI taxonomy): Eukaryota > Metazoa > Chordata > Amphibia > Anura > Aromobatidae > Anomaloglossus > Anomaloglossus baeobatrachus. Next base: position 744,786,955 of record NC_134353.1, read on the forward strand.
CCGGATTCGGTTTTTACTTCTGAGCATGTCCAGAAGTGAGAAAAACATTGCTTGTCAGAAAATCTCACTCTCTCTCTCTGGCCTAAGAAAATCGGTGCAAGTGGAGTGCGATAAAACACCGCATTCCACTCGGACCAATTCTAGCCTGTGTGTCAGCACACATGAGCGATTATTTTCTCAGTCCTAATCGGACCGAGAAAACAATCGCAGCATGCTGCGAATGTAATGCAAGACTCTTTTCTCTCGCATCCATTCAAGTGAATGGGGCGAGAGAAAAATCGCACTGCACTCGCGGTACACTGGTGTACCGCGCGTGCAGAGCGAGAGTCGCAATAGCCGGCAACGGAGGAGAGAGGGAGATAAATCCCACCTTCCCCTCCTCCGTGCCGGTCCGCCCCTCCCGAGAGCCTGCCCGCCCCCCGCAGCTGTGGTCCGCTCGCACCGCAGACGTAGGGGCACTAGCTGCCAGCACGAGCCGAGTGTCATGCGAGCATCGCAGTAGTGCCCCGTGTGGCCCCAGCCTCTCTCTCTCCCTCTCTCTCTCTCACACTCACCGATCACCGGCGCGGAGCTGCACGGCTCTCACTCTCCTCTGGCGGCTTCTCCTGATTTGAAAATGCCAGCCGCCCATTATTCAATCTCGTATTCACTGCTTTCCCCACCCACCGGCGCCTATGATTGGTTGCAGGCAGACACGCCCCCACGATGAGTGACAGCTGTCTCACTGCAACCAATCACAGCCGCCGGTGGGCGGGTCTATATCTTCCAGTAAAATAAATAAATAATTTAAAAAAAATCGGCGTGCCGTCCCCCCCAATTTTGATACCAGCCAAGTTAAAGCCACACGGCTGAAGGCTGGTATTCTCAGGATGGGGAGCCCCACATTATGTGGAGCCCCCCAGCCTAACAATATCAGCCAGCAGCCGCCCGGAATTGCCGCATCCATTAGTTGCGACAGTCCCGGGACTCTACCCGGCTCATCCCGAATTGCCCTGGTGCGGTGGCAATCGGGGTAATAAGGGGTTAATCATGGCAGGCGTCTATGAGACACACCCAATGATTAACCTGTAAGTTAAAGTAAATAAACACATACACCAGAAAAAATACTTTATTTGGAATAAAAGACAAAAAAACACCCTCTTTCACCATTTTATTAAAATCCCCAAATACCCCTCCAGGTCCGACGTAATCCACAGAGGTCCCGCGACGATTTCAGCTCTGCTACATGAAGCTGACAGGAGCGGTCGTAAAACACCGCCGCTCCTCGGAGCTCCACGCAGCAACTGAAGGGAGTCGCGCTGTCAGCGGTGACATCACTGAGATAATGCCGGGGTGTGTGCGGTGATGATGAGTGCGGGAGTGCCGGGGTGTGTGCGGTGATGATGATGCGTGCGGGAGTGCCGGGGTGTGTGTGGTGATGATGCATGCGGGAGTGCGCCGGGTTGTGCGGTGATGATGATGAGTGCGGGAGTGCCGGGGTGTGTGAGGTGATGATGATGCGTGCGGGAGTGCTGGGGTGTGTGCGGTGATGATGATGCGTTCGGGAGTGCCGGGGTGTGTATGGTGATGATGTGTGCGGTGATGATGATGAGTGCGGGAGTGCCGGGGTGTGTGCGGTGAAGATGATGCGTGCGGGAGTGCCGGGGTGTGTGCGGTGATGATGATGCATGCGGGAGTGCCAGGGTGTGTGCGGTGATGATGCGTGCGGGAGTGCCGGGGTGTGTGCGGTGATGATGCGTACGGGAGTGCCTGCATGTGCGATGATGATGGGGTCTCTCCCTCCCTCTCAGTTTTAAAAAAAAAAAAAAAAAACTATCCGTCCCATCAGTTTTTACACACTCTGAGGCCTGAAACACACATCCGTGAAACACGTGCACCAATGTTAATCATTGAGGTCACACGTGCGTTATTCCAAAAGGTCCGTGTGTCCGTGATCCGTATGTGTTTCCGTTTTGCACGGAAGCATGTCCGCTTTCTGCACAGAACACGCACACACGAACCACATGAAAGTCAATGGGTATGTGCGCACAATAACGTGACACGGATGCATCTCTGTATGCTCCGTGTACGTTTTGTGCTTTTTTGTAGCGATGTCGGTCATTCTTTCTTTTTCTGTCTATGTTGGTCAATCTCCCTCAGTCCGTCGGTCGGTCTCTCTCTGTGTGTCTCTCTCTCTGTCTGTCTCTCTCTCTGTCTTGTCTGTCCCTCTCTCTGTCCGTAGGTCAGTCTCCCCCCTCTCTCATACTTACCGATCCCCGATCACAGGCGTGGTGCTGCACGGCTGTTCACTAAACTCCGGCGGCTTTTCCTCTTTTGAAAAAGCCGGCCGCTCATTAAACAATCTTATATTCCCTGCTTTCCCCACCTACCGGCGCCTATGATTGGTTGCAGTGAGACACACCCCCACGCTGAGGGACAGCTGTCTCACTGCAGCCAATCACAGCCGCCGGTGGGCGGGTCTATACTGTGCAGTAAAAAAATAATTAAAAAAAATCAACGTGCGGTCCCCCCCATTTTGATACCAGCCAAGATAAAGCCACACGGCTGAAGGCTGGTATTCTCAGGATGGGGAGCTCCACGTTATGGGGAGCCCCCCAGCCTAACAATATCAGCCAGCAGCCGCCAAGAATTGCCGCATCCATTAGATGCGACAGTTCTGGGACTCTGCCTGGCTCCTCCCGAATTGCCCTGGTGCGTTGGCAATCGGGGTAATAAAGAGTTAATGGCAGCCCATAGTTGCCACTAAGTAAAAGATTAATTATGGCAGGCGTCTCCCCGAGATACCTTCCATGATTAATCTGAAAATTACAGTAAATAAACACACACAACGAAAAATCCTTTATTTGAAATAATAAACACTATAAAAACCCTCGTTCACCAATTTATTATGCCCCAAATACAAATCTATGTCCGGCGTAATACATGGAGATCCCGCGTCGCTTCCAGCTCTGCTACATGAAGGTGTCAGGAGCTGCAGAAGAACACCGCCGCTCCTGTCAGCTCCACGCAGAAACTGAGGTGAGTAGCGCGATCAGCTGAGCTGTCACTGAGGTTACTCACGGCCACCGCTGGATCCTCCAATTGTGCCAGCAAGTCGCCCGAGTGACAGCGATGAAGTCACAGGTGAGTTGCGGTCACGGGGGGAGGATCCAGCTGGCCGCGGGTAGCCTGAGTGATGGCAGCGCTAATCGCGCTGCTCACTTCAGTCACTCAGGGGATTAGCGGTCACCGGTGAGTCCTTCACAAGTCCTTCACGGGTGACCGCTAATCAGGACGTGACACAGACAGAGCCGCGGTATGAGGATGAAGTCGGGTGAAGGTCACCCGAGTTCATTCTCAGCGCGCGTCGCTGTCTGCTGTCAGCCGACATGTAGCAACTACATTTTACATCACACATGGATATTTCACACGGACAACACACACACACGTCAGTTAAGTTTCACACGCACACACGGACATTCCACACGCACACACGGCTAGCAGTTCACACAGATGCCACACGGACCATAAAAACGGACACAAAAACGGGACACGGACCCGAAAAACGGACGTAACACACGTGCATGTTTTTTCACGAATGTGTGTTTCAGGCCTGAGACGGATCCGTTGCATCAGGCACAAACGGGATTGTGCCTGATTGCAAAAAACTAATGTGTGAAAGCGGCCTAACAGTCACAAATTTTCATTCAATGACCATTTTTTTTAAATAACACTTGCAAGTGTCTGTCACAGTCTGTCCCATTAATTGCTGTTTCCTCTTTGCCTTCTCTTAGGGGCACTTTGCACGCTGCGACATCGCAGGCCGATGCTGCGATGCCGAGCGCGATAGTCCCCGCCCCCGTCGCAACTGCGATATCCTTGTGATAGCTGCCGTAGCGAACATTATCGCTATGGCAGCTTCACATGGACTCACCTGTCCTGTGACCGTCGCTCTGGCCGGCGACCCACCTCCTTATTAAGGGAGCGGGTCATGCGGTGTCACTGCGACGTCACATGGCAGGCGGCCAATAGGAGCGGAGGGGCGGAGATGAGCGGGATGTAAACATCCCGCCCACCTCCTTCCTTCCGCATATCCTACGGAAGCCGCAGTGACGCCGGTAGGAGATGTTCCTCGCTCCTGCGGCTTCACACACAGCGATGTGTGCTGCCGCAGGAGCGAGGAACAACATCGGACCGTCGCGTCAGCGTAATTATGGATTACGCCAACGCTGCACCGATGATACGATTACGACGCTTTTGCACTCATTAATCGTATCATCGAGCCTTTACACACTACGATGTCGCATGCGATGCCGGAAGTACGTCATTTTCAATTTGACCCCACCGACATCGCACCTGCGATGTCGTAGTGTGCAAAGCCCGCCTTAGTTCTGTTGTTCTAGACCCACCAGGCCTGTACCTGCAAGAGATAATTGGGCATGTGGATAAGCAGATGAGGATAAAGAACATAGAGGCTCAAGAGAAAAGGTTGAACACTAGGAAGGAGAAGGAGAGAGAGAGACCCAGTAGAGAAGCACTGGAATTATGGATGAGAAGGACAGAGATCCAGAAGGGATGGTCACCAGTCAGTTAGTTAAATAGCGTGTAGCCCTATCATCCACATTAGCCATTCAGATACTAGCTCTCATGCTTCTGGTTCACATTAAAGAATTTAAGCTTGATCCTATGTCACGCTGGTCGGCAGGCATGGCAAGGTGCGTTCAGACCTCCGTGCGTCTGATGCACAACAAAAAGCACAAAAAAGTGGGGCACTGGGGACACAGAAAGAACGGGAGTCCTTGAAACTAGTGAGAGGAATAGGTGGGAACCTCCTGACCTCACCTGCAACTGTCCCTTCTCTCCTCGTCAATTCCTACATAATCTCCGCAACTCTCGCCGAACAGGAATCTGGGACCCAATAAAGGCCTTATAGTTACCCTGACTAGTGAGGGGCAGGTGGGGTTCACTAGACCTCACCGCTGCACTAACAACACACCAGAGAAGTACAGACAAACAGGAGGAAATTAACAAACAAAAGGATATAGCCTGAGCACAGGAACTTGACTTGCAGAACCTTCCTCTGGGGCGGCCAGAGACCAAATGACTTTGTATCTTCAGCAGGCATTGCTGGGAGACACCACTATTTAAAGCTGAAGGCCATGACTACTTAGTAAGTGCAGCTGATCACTCAGCAAGGAACTGGTTTGGAAAAGCTGCAATAGCAAAACTGTCACTTAACCACTTCAGTGCCAAGAGAAATAAAACCCATTTAAATGAAGAGAGTCAAGGCTGCTTTACACCAGACAATCTATCGTGCGATAGATCGTCGGGGGTCACGGTTTTTGTGACGCACATACGGCATCGCTGGCGATGCCTGCCTGTGTGACACCTCCTAGCGACTCAGTATCGCTCACAAATCGTGAGTCGTGTACTGCTCGCTAGGTTCCATAATATCATTTAATTTAGTTGTTCATCGTTTCCGGGGTAGCACTCGTCGCTCCGTGTGACACCCCGGGAACGATGAACAGCAGCTCACCTGCGTCACGCGGCCGCCGCCGACTATGTGAAGGAAGGAGGTGGGCGAGATGTTTACCTCCCGCTCATCTCCGCCCCTCCGCTTCCATTAACTGGCGGCCGTGTGACGTCGCTGTGATGCCGAACGTCCCTCCCACTCCAGGAAGTGGACGTTCGCCGCCCACAGCGTGGTCGCACGAGAGGTAAGTATGTGTAACGGGGGTTACTGATTTTGTGCGACACGGGCAGCGATTTGCCCGTGACGCAAAAAGGACGGGGGCGGGTACGATCGATTGTGAAATTGCACAATCGGTCGTACCGTGTAAAGCAGCCTTCAGTTGAGAGGCTCCAGTCCAAAGGCTGTCACTGCGCTCAACATGCAGGGAGACGATTGTGACATCCTAATGGGTTACTTGGTTTCCTAAGTTAAACCTCAGCTTGGCTGCTATAAGCAATAGATAAAGTCTGGTCTAATGATATTGATGACCTTATCCTTTGGATCCATGTTGTCACTTGGGTAGGTCATCAATTTAGTCCATGACAATCTTTTGAAGCCAGGGTAGTGGTTGCACAGTTGGTTCACAAATTAATGACTATTATTTGGATTGTTGCTAATGAAACACAGTTTTGTTGCTAGGGCTCTAATTTTGGAAAATGCAGATATTTCCGTCCATATTCGACAATTTTATGGTGCTATCAGTAGTTTCAGTTCTGGGTTTGAATCTGATCAGTGAAAATATTTGCTTAGAATTTTTTTTCTTATGTTTCTGTGGTTGCCATAGATCCAAACCATCCTGGATTGAGCCAGACTGCCTTGATTTCGGGAGAGTTGTCCCACTGTCCTGGGGATAAGGTCTATTTCTCGATTTTCAAGCACGCAGTCTGTGATGTCTCTGTAGCTGCTACCCTGACTCTGGAGGGTGGCACCTGTCATTACACCTACCCTCTGGGGCCCGGCCCTGCTTGCAGAGGGCCTACCATCCAGGCTGCCATTAACACCAGCCCCAGTAGCGGACATTGTGCAGCAGCGGCACCATCCACATAACCGCAACACCGCAAGTGGCGTCACGTGTGAACGCTAATCTAATTCCCTGTAAATATATACCCTTTACAAAAAGGGCACAGGGCACAGAACCGGGCAACAGCCACCAAAATGACATTCCCCAGTTATACACTGCTCGGGACCGAGTACCCCATAACCCTGGGCGTGACAGATACATAGATGAATAGATAGATAGATAGATAGATAAATAGATAGATACAGGTATATCTCAATAAATTAGAATATCATCAAAAAGTTAGTTGAATAATTTGAAAATGGTTATAAAATGGTTATAAAATCACATACAGTATATGTATATTGAAATTACAAAACATGTTTTGTTTTTCTTTTATAATGGAACATATGTAACAAGTTAATAGACTGGACATCAAGCTTTTTATTTCTTGACATTCACATTGGGTCCATTCTTCTCTGCTGATGAGGCTGCACATCACTGCCACAGGAGCATTGCAAGTGCATGGCACCTTCAGGACTCATTAAATATTCAGCAAAGGTCTCTCGCACCAAGACACCCATGTTTGATGGCCGACCAGAAGAGATGTCCATCACTGGCTGAAATATTGGCAGCTGTGTTTCCTCAACTACCTCAGAGCTGTACTCTCGAGCATAGTTGTGGAGAACACAGCATGCCTTTATTACAGCATCAACTGTTTCAATTTGTAACTGGCTGGCTGAGTGAAAGATCCTCAATTGACTGCTCATGATTCCAAAGGTTCACTCCACATATCTGCGTGCACAACTCAGCAGATAATTAAAAATTCTCCGCAGAGCATTCAATCCCCTCCGTGGGTATTGGCACATCAAGTTTCGCAATAAAGGAAAGGCCTCATCTGATACATCACAAAGGGGACTGGATGTGTGGAACCCGGCAAAGGTTGTTGTGCTGGGAACGTTACGCAATCTTGAAGAATTTGGAGGCCAGTCTGTGATGTTCACAACACCTCAGTATCCCCCGTACTGCCATAAGCACCAATGTTAAAGGCAATAAATTTGTAATGTGCATCATCCACCACCATAAGGACCACATAAAATACTTCTTATAATTAACAACCGCAGTAAAATTACGTCCTATTTTAACGTGACTTAACGACCAGGCACGTAACTTTACTGCCTAAAGTTCATTTGATTGCCGTAGCCATAGCAACGGCTTTCAAATGATGTCCCCTGCTGTTTCTTACAGCATCTTACATAAATCTGAACCGCCAACCACATCGTTTGCACCGATTTCGGCAAAAATAATGCCCAAATTAGTGTGATACTGTGAGATCCGGCTATGAGATGCCGTAGCAGCTACAGCAGATCATAGGTGGATCTCAAACATGCCGCCCCCAGCCCCTGCAGCACTGATTGGAGCGATCGTGCTATGACGCGCAATCGCTCCAATGCAGTGGGGCGGTCTGATCTGCAGGTGGCCGCCCTCACCAGGCCTGTGCTGGTCTGGGGAGCCTCCCCCCAACATGTCTGCAGCGTGCACTGGCTGGTACTTGTGGTACCATGCCACCGCTGCTGCCGCCGCAGACGCCGATGTCACCGCTTCTGCTCCTGCTCCACGTGAGTATTCCGCTCCCCTTGCAGCCCGTGCGCGCTCCCGTTATGGCCCCTGCGCGCTCCTGTTATGGCCCCTGCCCGTGCCCCCCGCGATCTGCCCCCCCACGCCTCGATCTGCCCCCCGACATCCCGATCTGCTCCCCCTGCGATCTGCCTGCCTCCTCTGTCATCTCTATTCTGCTTCCTTCCTTCTTTGCTTCTCCGGTATCCCCCTCTGCTCTCCCTCGCCCCCCTCTGCTCTCCCCCTCCCCCCTCTGCTCTCCCCCTCCCCTCTCCCCTCGATGTCCTCTTACCTGCCTTCACCGGGTTGTCCGAGGTCTTCACTGGCCCGATCACATCTGCCTCCATCTCTGGGTCCTTCTTCCTGGGTCTTCTGCTGATCTGTCCAACGTCCTGCCTGCTGCTCCTGTAAAGCTGTCCATCTTGCTTGCCTTCTGTTCCTCCTTTAGTTCTTCTGGTCAGTGATCCTCCTGCTAATCCTCTGGGTACTGTGAGTATAACTTTTTTTTCCCTGTATCCTGTCCATTTTTACACCTCATCTGTCTGTGCGTCCCGCCGAGCGCTAATCAGGGATGCAGATAACGGACTGCATCCGTGGTCAATTTTTGGTGTGACTTTTTCTTTTCCGTATCCCCAACGCGTTTTTGTATCGCATCTGTCCGTGCATCCCGCCGAGCGCTGATCAGGGATGCACATAACGGATCTGCATCCCTGCTCAATTTTTGGCATGACTTTTATCCATATCCGCAACGTTTTTTGTATCGCATCCGTCCATGCGTCCCGCCGAGCGCTGATCAGGGATGCACATAACGGATCGGCATCCCTGCTCAATTTTTGGCGTGACTTTTTTTCATATCCACGACGCTTTTTGTATCGCATACATCCGTGCGTCCCACCAAGCGCTGATCAGGGATGCACATAACGGATCGGCATCACTGCTCAATTTTTGGCGTGACTTTTTCTTTTTTTCCGTATCCCCAACGCTTTTTATATCTCATCCGAACGTGCGTCCTGCAGTGGTCGATCAGTGCACCGCGTCTGTGCGTTTGAAAAGTCAAATGGCGTTCCTTCTCTTCTGAGCCCCACCATGCGCCCAAACAATTTATTTCCACCACATATGAGGTATCTGCGTACTCAGGAAAAATTGCACAATACATTTTATGGTGCATTTTTTCCTGATGCCGTTGTAAAAAAAAAAAAGCTACCTGGTTGATGCAAAAATTTTGTGGTAAAAAAAAAAAAAATGTTCACGGTTCAATGTTATCAACTTCTGTGGAGACTCTGGGGGTGCAAGGGGCTCACCAAACATCTAGATAAATTCCTTGAGGGGTCTAGTTTCCAAAATGGGGTCACTTGTGGGGGAGCTCCACTGTTTAGGCACTATAGGGGGTCTCCAAACATGACATGGCGTCCGCTAATGATTCCAACCAATTTTGCTGTCAAATGGTGCGCCTTCTCTTCTGAGCCCCGCCATGCGCCCAAACAATTACTTTCCACCACATATGAGGTATCATCGTACTCAGGAGAAATTGCACAATACGTTTTATGGTACATTTTTCCCTGATACCCTTGTGAAAAAAAAAGCTACGTGGTTCAAGTAACAGTTTTGTGGTGAAAAAAAAAAATTGTATTCATGGCTCAACATTACCAACTTCTGTGGAGCCCCATTGGGGCTCACTAAACATCTAGATAAATTCCTTGAGGGGTCCAGTTTCCAAAATGGGGTCACTTGTGGGGGAGCTCCATTGTTTAGGCACCTCAGGGGGTCTCCAAATGCAACATTACGTCAGCTAATGATTCCAACCAATTTTGCTGTGAAATGGTGCTCTTTCTCTTCTGAGCCCTGCCATGCGCCCAAACAATTACTTATATGAGGTATCGTCGTACTCAGGAAAAAATGCACTATAAATTTCATGGTGCATTTTTTCCTGATACCCTTGTGAAAAAAAAGCTACCTAGTTGAAGCAACAGTTTAGTGATAAAAATTTTATTTTTTTCTTTTCACAGCTCAACGTTATAAACTTCTGTGAAGCCCCCAGGGGTTCAAAGTGCTCACCAAACATCTAGAAAAATTATTTGAGGGCTCTAGTTTCCAAAATGGGGTCACTTGTGGGGTGGCTCCATTGTTTAGGCACCTCAGGGGGTCTTCAAACCCGACATGGCGTCCGCTAATGAGTGCAGCTAATTTTGCAGTCAAAAATTCAAATGGCGTTCCTTGCCTTCCGAGCCCTGCCGTGTGCCCAAACATTTGATTTCCACCACATATGAGGAATCTGCGTACTCAGGAGAAAATGCACAATATATTTTATGGTTCATTTTTTCCTGATACCCTTATGAACAAAAACGCTACCTAGTTGAAGCAACAGTTTTGTGGTAAAAATTTTTTTTTTTCTTTTCACGGCTCAACGTTATAAACTTCTGTGAAGCCCCCAGGGGTTCAAAGTGCTCACCAAACATCTATAAAAAATATTTGAGGGCTCTAGTTTCCAAAATGGGGTCACTTGTGGGGTAGCTCCATTGTTTAAGCACCTCAGGGGGTCTTCAAACCTCACATGGCGACCGCTAATGAGTGCAGCTAATTTTGTGTTCAAAAATTCAAATGGCACTGCTTCCCTTCCGATCTCTGCCGAGCGCCCAAACAATTGATTTTTACCACATATGGGGTATCAGCGTACTCAGGAAAAAATGCACAATAAATTGTATGGTGCAATTTCTCTTTTCTCCCTTGTGAAAATGCAAAATTTTATGGCTAAAGTAACATTTTTGTGTTAAAAAGTAAAATTTTCATTTTTTCCTTCCACATTGCTTTGGTTGCTGTGAAGCACCTAAAGGGTTAATAAACTTCTTGGATGTGGTTTTGAGTACCTTGAGGGGTGAAGATTTTAGAATGGGGTCACTTTTGGGTATTTTCTGTCACTTCGGCCTCTCAAAGTCACCTCAAATGTGATGTGGTCCCTAAAAAAAATTCTTTTCTAAATTTTGTTGGAAAAATGAGAAATTGCTGATGAACTTTGACCCCTTCTAACTTCCTAACGAAAAAAAAATTTGTTTCGAAAATTGCGCTGATGTAAAGTAGACATGTGGGAAATTTTATTTAGTAACTATTTTGTGTGACATATCTCTCAGATTTATAGGCATAAATTTTCAAAGTTTGAAAATTGCGAAATTTTCAAAATTTTTGCAAAATTTCCTAAATTTTCGCAAATAAACGCAAAAAATATCGGCCTAAATTTACCACTGACATGAAGTACAATATGTCACGAAAAAACAATCCAGCGTTCCAGAGTTATAACCTGTCAAAGTGACACTGGTCAGAATTGCAAAAAATGGCCCGGTCATTAGGGTGTTTTAGTGGCCGGGGGTGAAGAGGTTAAAGAAGCGTGATCCCCATCGTGGTAGTTGTTGAATCCCTACATGTTTGCCATCAACGGCACCTAGCAGTTAGGGAAGTTGAAAGCCTGATGCGACCTGCAGCCGAGTCTTCTCGGTTAGGAGGTCATAACGATGGGCTGCAACTTCTTCCATATAACATTACAAGTGCAACTCACAATTTGTGAAATGGTGGATTTTCCAACACGAAATTGAGGATGCAGGGATGCGTACTCTCTCTCGCCTGTGGCCAAAAACCTGTAAAATACAAGGAAAGACAATTAGAAACACAACAGAAATCCAATTGTTCACATTGCAATGTAATGCTTGACCGAAATGGCAGTGTAGTCCACACGTTCGCCTAACTATTTCTCCTGATCAAGAAGATTGAACACAACATCCAGAAATGCCTTTGTGAAGCTACATGTGGCATGGAAATATTTAAAGACACAGACTATTGTCTAAAATGGCAATGAAAGTGATTGTTAAACGCTAGCAACAACTACATAATCATTAAACAATTCAACTAGTACATGAACTTGCGCTCACCCACCCTGGCTGATACAGCTTTGGGCAGAAAGACGCTTTCTGATGAGATAAGGCCCCGTCACACCAGCGACCTCCCAGTGACTTACCAGCAATCCTTATCAGGTCGCATCGTTTTCAGGATCGCTGGTAAGGCTGCTTTCACACTACGTTTTTAACATCCGTCATGAACGTTTTCATTTCAATGCATTTGCAATGGACTCGCGTCAACATGCGTTCACCTGCGTTTGCTTGCGTTATAGTAAGGATCCAGCGACTTGCAGTTTTTTAACTTTTTTCAAAAACGCTACTTGTAGCGTTTTTGAGCTGCGTCCAAATACTGCAAATTGCTGGATCCTGACTAAACAGCACACAAGCGCATGTGAACACTGGCATGCTGATAGACAGGATCCTGCTTGCTCTACTGAGCATGCACAGAAACCAGCCTCGCGTGATCAGTCCCTCTCTCCACCTCTCTCCACCTCTCTTCACCTCTCTTCACCTCTCTTCACCTCTCTCCACCTCCCTCCACCTCCCTCCACCTCTCTCCACCTCTCTCCACCTCCCTCCTCTCTCTCCACTCTCCCCCGCCTGAGAGCGGAGGATGCTCGTAACCAAGGTAAACATCGGGTAACCGCGGTCTTAGTTACCCGATGTTTATCTTGGTTACGTGTGCAGGGAGCAGCATCCCGGCTCCTAGCAGCTGCAGACGCTCGTATCTAATGTAAATATCGGGTAACCGCGGTCTTAGTTACCTGATGTTTATCTTGGTTACGTGTGCAGGGAGCAGCAGCCCGGCTCCTAGCAGCTGCAGATGCTCGTAACCAATGTAAATATCGGGTATCCAAGCAAGTTACCCGATGTTTACCTTAGTTACGAGCCTCCACAGCTGTTAGATGTCGGCTCCCAGTTTTCACGTTCAGTTCCCCTCACTCCCGATCACATGACTCCAATGCCCGCCCATAAACTTAAAGTGATAGGATCCTGCAAAATAACACATGCGTTTGCATGCGTTTTTTTGCTGTAAAAGCAGGATCCGATTTTGCAGCATAAAAACGTTCATGACGCATGTTAAAAAAAACGTAGTGTGAAAGCAGCCTAAGTCGCTAAATGTGACGGGGGCTTTAGTGTGATGAAAAGAAACCTCACCGCACCACCCTGACGTCTACGTCGGAGGTCACACGATACAGTCGCGTTACTTACGGCAACACGTGATGTTATGCACCAACAGGGGTTATAAATTCAGGTTTGCACATTTTGAAGAAACCAAAGTGTCAGATTGTGATATGAACACTGTTTTCGTAGCTGGTTACTTGACAGAAGAAAGGATTGACCTTTTTCACTATGTGGCTTCTCAGCTCACCACCCCTAAACCTCATGATCACATTACAATAGTTCACCAGATACAGTTAACATAGCTACCAATGTGATTGTATTGTTTGGCCATTGGCCAAGCTGTGTTGAATTTACCTAAAATTTGCAGGCAATGATAAGATACCTAGTTAGCTATTCTGACCTAAATGTTGTATTGTTTGACCAGGCCTTGTTGAATTTACATATAATTTGCAGCCATAGATAAGATATCTAGTTATCCATTCTGACTAACAGACATTTACATTCAGATGTCAATAAAATGTTAACATTTTAATTACCGGTGATGCGCAGCCTTTCCTTAGCAGAGATTGACTTGCGCAAGTGTCCCACTTGTTGTTGAGTCTTCACCATAACATTAAAATTTTTATGTTTATGTTTGAAGCCTGAAATGTGGGAAAAGGTTGAAATATTCAAGAAAGACAAATATTTTCACAAGGCACTGTAGACATGCATTACTGCTATGAAAAAAAACATGTAAAATGTGAAATACTTAGCACATAAAATTGGCCAGATTTTATGTGAGCCAAACAGCCAGCGGCAAGGCGACCTTATTTTTGTTGGGTACCTATCAAACTAATGCCTCTATTTGGGTTAAAAAACATACAATTTACTACAATTTATGGTCAAGCAGGAACCTGCAAATGGAGAATTAAAAGATGAACCTTCTGAATGAGCACTCCTTCAGTATCACGCAGTTTTAATTCTCCACTTGCAGGTTCCTATCTGCCCATAAATTGTAGGTTTTTAACCCAAATAGAGGCATTAATTTGATAGGTGTCACGCTTCCCGGTCCCCGTGCCCCGCTCTCCGGTCCCCGTGGCCCGCTCCCCGCTTCCCAGCGGCGTCCCCGGCTCACCACTCTGGTCCCGGCCTCCTCTTCCTTGCCTGCGCCCTCCATGCGTCCAGCTCCCCGCTCCCAGCGCTCCTCTGCGACGTGGGACACTCAGCCGGGCACCCCTGCTTCCTCTGCACCGCTCCCTGGACTGGCTTCTGGCACACGGGCCTCGCGCATGCGCATTAGGGCGCGCGCGCGGTCATTGACCCTTTCTTAAAGGGCCAGCACCTAGAAACAGGAAATTGTATAGACAGGTACAGGGTATATTAGGATTCTCTTTCCTGGTGGGCGGGGCCTGTTCTACGTGTTTAGTAAGCTAGGAGTTCAGGTCCCCGTATTGCTGTGTCCTGTATTAACCCCTGTCTGTCTCGCAGAGCCTGTCCTGCCACGCCAGCCGCTCCGAACCACGTCCGTGCCAGTACCCTGACGGTGACTTCGGCGGATGTTCCACCACCTCTGCAGCTCCGCCAGTCTCCAGTCCCTGGCTCCGTTTGGTGACCCGTCCCATCGCTCAGCAGGTTCCGGATCCCGCCTGATCCTACAACCCAGCCTCGGACCCTGAGCCTCGTCACCCGGACTACCGTCTAGAACTCCGTGTTCTCAGCGACATCTACCTTCCAGCTCCCCTACGGACTGTCTTGCTACCAATAGTGCTTCGGCTGCCGTGCATCAAGACCCTCTGGCGGGGTGACCGGCCTGGCTGCCTCCCCAAGGGAACCCGGTGTACGGTCCAGTGTTTCCACCACCCGGACGTAACAGCTAGAACAGGCCATGGATCCCGCCGAAGCACTAGCGGCCCAGCTGGGCACCTTGCAGCAGGAACTCGTACGACAGCGCGAGACCCAGTCCCGCATGCTGGCCTTCATGTCCTCGGTGGATACCCGCCTGAACACGCTACAAGCAACTGCCACGTCCTTGGCATCTCAGGCTTCTACTGCACAGTCCACGGCCGCAGTTCCCGTGGCAGCTTCCTCGGATACTTCCAAACTTCGTTTGGCCTCACTACCCCGGTACGCCGGAGATCCCAAGACCTGCAGGGGATTCATAAATCAGTGCTCCCTCCATTTCAAGCTGCTGCCGCACCTTTTTGCCTCTGACCAAGCCAAGGTCGCGTTCGTGATGTCCCATCTAGAGGGAGAGGCACTGGCCTGGATGAACCCCTTGTGGGAGAAGGAGGATCCGGTAACCACCAACATCCAGGAGTTCCTGCAGGCTTTTCGTAGCACCTTTGACGAGCCCGGACGCGCCTCCGCGTCCGCCTCATCGCTCCTCAGGCTACGTCAGGGGACTCTGACGGTGGGCCAATATGCTATCCGCTTCCGCACCTTGGCCTCGGAATTAGGGTGGAACAATGAGGCCCTAACCACCACCTTCTGGGAGGGACTCTCGGGTCGTATTAAAGATGAGCTGGCTGGTCGTGACGTGCCTTCCACCCTGGATGCCCTGATCGCTCTAGCGATTCGAGTGGATCTTCGCTTTCAGGAACGATCCAAAGAGGTGTCCCGCGAGAGGCGTCCGATAAGGCACTCCTCCCCACCACTGAAGTCCATCGCTCCCCAGTCGGCGTCACCTGGCGCGTCTACCTAGGAGCCCATGCAGATTGACCGCCTGAGGCAGTCTGAGCAACGCAGAGCAGAACGACTAGCAAAGGGTCTCTGCTTCTACTGCGGTGATGGCACACACCTGCTACGCTCTTGTCCCGAGAAGCCGGGAAACTCCAAAGCCTAGGCTTGGTAGGAGAGGCCACCCTAGGTGCTGGGACTCTCTCAGACTCCGTGACATGGACTGTTCAAGTGACTACAGAAGAGACCCGGTTCACGGCAGAGGCATATCTCGATTCCGGAGCAGCAGGCAACTTCATCCAGCAGGCCACGGTGGATAAGTACCAGGTGCCTGTTCTCCCACTAGAAAAACCGCTGGTGATCGCCTCTGTAGATGGGAGACCCCTCTCTGACACCGTCTCGCTGATCACCAAGCCTGTGGAATTACGGATCGGTGCCCTGCACACCGAAAATATCACCTTCTACGTCCTCCCACGCATGTCTCATCAGATCCTGCTGGAACTCCCATGGTTACGGGCACACGAACCGTCGGTCAGCTGGAGTACAGGTCAAATTACCCGATGGGGCTCCTCGTGTCACGAGAGATGTCTGAGATCCATACAGCCCATCCGACGACCTCCGGTTCCAGAGTCTCTACCAGGACTGCCTTCTGCCTACTGGTCCTTCACGGACGTGTTTGATAAAAAGGAGTCAGAGGTACTACCGCCTCATCGTCCCTACGACTGTGCCATCGACTTACTGCCGGGAACTACACCTCCTAGAGGAAGGATATACCCCTTGTCCCCTGCTGAAACACGGGCCATGTCTGCCTATGTCACCGAGAGCCTGGCAAAGGGGTTCATTCGGAGATCTTCGTCCCCTGCCGGAGCAGGTTTTTTCTTCGTCAAGAAGAAGGAAGGTGATCTGCGCCCTTGCATTGACTACCGGGGATTAAACCAGATCACCGTAAAAAACAAATACCCTCTGCCACTCATCCCCGAACTATTCGATCGGCTCCGAGGAGCTCGTGTATTCACCAAGTTGGACCTCCGTGGGGCCTATAACCTGGTTCGCATTCGCTCTGGAGACGAATGGAAGACCGCATTCAACACTCGGGATGGGCACTACGAGTATTGTGTCATGCCCTTTGGTCTGTGTAATGCTCCGGCAGTCTTCCAAGAATTGGTGAATGTTAAAAAATATACTCTTAAATATATTTTTCTTCAAATACGTAAAGGCGCATGAATGAAAAGACCTCAAAAATGTAAAAAATAAATGTATTTTATCTATTTAAAAATGGTTGCCAGGGTTCAGTTACAGAAAGGAAAAATAATATACGTTGAAAGCTTACGCAAAGAGTTCATTTAGTCCATAATGATCAATGGGAAGTCTTTACCCATCTTTCCTTGGGTCCTGAATGGCAATGCAGGGGATGTCATCTCTTAGGCCGGACAACGTGTCTTCATCTTGCACAGGAGTCTTCTGATAGCAGGCAATGTGGAGGAGCGACCCGTAGCCCCCTCCATCGTGCATTATATACCAGCTGTTCAGACCATATAGGGCGTTCTAGTGGAACACAGTTGAATATAGTTCCATATTACGTAACCTTCTGGAAACTTCGGGAAGCTTCGGGAAGGATTTAAATATATCCTTCCATGCTCAGCACTCAAGTATATTCAATATGGGCATTTTAATATTTATCCCTTATAAACTTTATTAATAACCTATGCCCTCCAACATAAACAGAACTATGAACGTATATGTCTTACTATGAAATATTTGATAACTAGATGTATTAATTTTAATCATTTTACAATTCCCCCTTGAAGTGGGTGGAGCAACCCCGAAAATTAATTAATACATCATTAAAATAACAAATCTTCTTTCCTTATTTGTCAATAACGGATTAATATCAATAATAATGATAAATAATAATTAATTTGCATTATTCATGTTGTAAGTTCAATAATATAATAATGTTGATTCATGTTATGACAGGCCGTGACTAATCAATCATATAAAAATATATAACTATACTTCGCTAGACCTAAAAAGAAATGCAAAAAAAACAAATCCGGTCACCATATGATGTCCTCTGAATTGATGTCTTCTTATCTCCGATGTAATCCGGCATAAACACAGTCTCTTAGAAATAACTCCTTTGATAAAAATGAATGGTTACCAATTCATACAGTCCCGTATTGCGTTTATCATCGTTTGATCAAAGTCCATAAACTATATTCTTTATTACAAAGACCATAGCCAGTGTTGATAAACCACAGTTCATGACTTGTAGAAGAATAGCAGAAGTCTTTGATGTCTGTGCAGTGCAATTTACATTAGTCACCTTTTATCCTCCATGCTGCCTGTTGTCGAATAACAGATGTTAAGACGTTCTTGGTCAGCACGACAGGGGTTAACTTTAACACGTCATTGCTCTTCTTAGTAACTTTAGGGAGGTCTTAATGCACAGACCATGTGTCATTGTCCATCCTTGAACCAAAAGATATTGCGTTTCTGAGGTGCAAGCACGGTAAGTGTATTGTATGTTTCACAGTCTTATTTGAGACGTTACCTTTTTGGACCTTTTTGCAGAATCCCTTTTAACTTAGGAAAATTATAAAGTCTTTTTATCTTCTGTAATCTTGATTGATTTCATTCCCTAATCTAAATACCAAATATGGCAATAACTATCACTAATAAATGTCACAGCATATCATAACTCTAATACTATAATACCATGTCATTATTATTATCGTAGAAGTATTAATATAATTGATACTTAGAATGATGTAATAATACTGCATAATGGTATAGACAATAGTATTTTTTTGTAATGACCTTTTTTGTCATTGGTGCATTACCCTTCCAAACCCATAGGTGGCAATGTGTTGAATGTACCCAAAATATACTATAAAGTATGAAATAATATAATGTGTACCTATAACATGTATCATATTATAAATATGAAAGGCAACAATGTGGCTTTTAGTTAGATCATTTGTAAAATTATAAACCAAAGCAAATAACCTTTTAGAAAAGACTGGATGATTCCATCAAAACACAACAATACTCATTATAAATTATTATTGATTAAAAATATAATATATATTATTTGTAAATATAGGAAGGTAAACCTAGATGTACCTCGATCTTCCATCTTTATTACTCTAATTTAATTTATTTGATTTGCCTATTATTTATTAAATAACCTACTATAAAGAAATGTGTAACCATAAGTAATATTTCATCCTTATTGTGTTAACATACTAATATAAAAATAATGTATTACTAGGAAATAAACAATTGTATATATATTGATAAAGGAAGTATCTTTTCTTCCAAAAAATGGAACTTTTCCCTTTTAATATGATTCATATTTAATAAAGTAATATTCTTATATTAGATATTACTGAACTAAATATTGAAGTGTCTTCTCAATTGAGATATTTAAAATCTGAAGAAAAAATAAAAATTGTATAATTTAAGATTTTGATTAAAAATGTGAATATTAAATAATAATTAATATAAAAAATAGGAATAAAAGGAAAAATGAAAATCGGAATAAAAATAAAAATTGAAATAGAAATAAGGCCTTCTATGTATATAACACCTATGTCTTTAACCTTAATGTTACCAGTATCTTATAGGATTACCATACCTATCAGTAACCTATAAAAAATAATTAAGTCATGTAACCTTGCAAATAATACACTTCTCTTAGTATATAAATGCATTATGATATACTTCAAATATATTTTTTATTCCCAATTCTTCCTTTGTACTTGAAATATTAATTATTAAAGTATCCTGTAAACACATATATTTATCAAATATAAATGTGTGTGATTGAGACCAAACCTCTCCCTTTCAATATCATGAAATATGATATTATAAAAATTACTATGTTTAGATTAAATTAAATTAAAATTTGTGTGGTATATCTTCAAGACCATATTATAAATATCACTTCCATATTTGAAAAGAAAAATAATTACCAATCTATGTATCAGTAAAAGAAGTGACTAACACAAAAGATCCTAACATCTCTATATTAAAGAAATATGTCTAAGAATAATATATATATACCAGGTATAAATTCCTTAATTATTTATACTCATGTACTATAACTTATTTATTCTAGATAGTATACATACATATCTTATAACCTCGAAGTTAAAACAAAAATTCCCCCTTTTTTTTTTCTCTCTCTCTCTGGATCCAAGTACTCTGACTTTAGCAGCTGCTCAAACAATCAATCATTCATAGACACATCTATACACACAAGACTGTCATGGTTCTTTAACATATACTTTCACATAAAAACATTGACGGACACAAATCCCTGTTTTCCCAATTATTCTATGCGCATTTCAAAGATTATGTTACTAATTTGAAGTACTTCTCGAAAAAAAACAAATTCCAATGTATTACACACTGTACATATGACCATGGAACAAACATTTATTTTTAGCTTTAGTACCAAGTCATGCTCTGGTTACGTGCAAAGAACACCATTCCAAGACAGCAAGCAGTTTTACTACACTCCAAAGCTCAGATTACATTTCTAATAACTCTAAAGGAGATATCTATATTCATAAAAGAAACGTTCAAGTATACTTCTCTGACCATTGGTACCTGAGAAAATAATAATTATTATCAATCATGCTTTCGCGAATTAACCTTACACAAGAAAATATATGTTACCTGATTGAGGACAAGAACATATGTAAAAAAAAAAAAAAAAAAAAAAGTTAATACTCCATCAATTTGCTTTACTGATAAATTCTGAGGGAAATAAAAGAATAAAATTATTATCATACTTATGATAAAAATGAAACACTTAAAATCCGTTACTTTCTCTTATTATTTTATTTTAAATATTATTATTCATATACAGAGATCAAATTATTAATTTATAACGTTAAACTATCATTTTACTAAATGAAAATATGACCTTGATTTACTATCACTACCTTTAATTTTATATATATATATATATATATATGTATATATATACACATTGATTCACTGTATATGAATAAACATACTTATCAAACAATAATTAATTTACCCAGAAATCCACTTTATTTAACTGAAGACCATACCTAATTTTTTCTTCAAAGATTCGATTTATTAGATTCACATTGGACTTATAGGAATCTCTGAACTTATGTAATTCAAGGTTTTCTCTTAAGTGAGAGAGAATGTCTCTCTCTGAAAGACCACCCAGCTGTCGCGGGCTATCAAATCCTGACCCAGGGAGAGGATCTCCACAAGACACCTGTTTCTGTCTTTCAAAGCTTTTACTCATCATTTGTCTGGGATCCTCAATCCCAGTGACCGATCCCGTCACTGGAGACAAGGGTTTTTCCTGTGAAAAAAAGATTTTTAGACGATAGAAATTGGGATGGATTGTATGATTTGTAACACGTATGCATCTTCCTTCGAATCTCATACACCCTATCACAGAAATATCTGGATCTGGGAGACACTGTTGGTTTTTCAGAATTAATTAATTTCTGTTTTGATTGACTTTGGCGACTTCTAACAAAATCGATAAATGTCGTACATTCGAATAGGGACTTTTTATTTAATGCCACCGCACAGGCTGCATTGTCAAGGAAATTAAATTTCTTGATGAATAAACGTATCATTCCATCCAATCTGACATTTGGAATGACCGCCCTATACAAACGTTCAAAAACGGACATAAATGAGAACGTACTCTCATTCTGTTCAATTTGTAATTCCTTCAACATCTCATAATTTGGATCAGATTCATTCCTTGCACAGAAGATGAGATTTTTCAGCCTTATGATATCGTTATCATTTGAACAATCAAATGTCTCATTGTCAGAAAACTTTTTTAAAGCCAATTGTCTAAAGAAATGCTGAGGTATCCATATACGAAATAACTGATTCGTCTCACTATTGGTTAAATTTAACTTCTCAATGGAACTTTCAAATATCTCTGAATTTCTGCAAACATGTATTTTAGGATTATATGCGGGAATTAATTTGCATATGTCCAATAAATTTTTTCTAAGTTTAATCCCTAACTTAGCCTGTTCTATTTTAAGAAACTGATCGTCGCCATTTTCTCTCTGCACGTGTCCTTTCTGCACGTGTCCCACTCTGGCTCCTCCCCCTTCTGGCTTCTCTACGTCATTTCCTGCTTCTTTCCCAGTGTCCTGAAAATGACCTTGATTACGTAGCACATGTCTGCCGCCATTATCAAAATTCTGATTTGCAAAATTACAGCCAACATTACAGTCAGAATTCACAATATCACTGACTGACATTCCAGGTTCTAAGCAGTCTTTGGATTTCTCTGTCACTGACTCTCCTGACCATTCAGGTTGTCTATTTCCACCATTTTTACACTTTTCTACGATTAACTTGTGAAAATCATAGACTAAATGACAGACATTTCTGATTTTCTGTTTCTCTCTATTAAAAGACCTTGCACATTCTATACGTGAATTCTCAAGTTCACACTCCTCATAAAAGCGTAACCAAATCTCTTCCACATTAGAAATATCTGGATAAGTGAACTGAAGTTTACTTTGCTTAACATATGAAGAGATAAAATCCATTTTCTTACCTGAAATGATCAGATGAACTGATGGATGATCCTCTAAGACTTGATTCACCTTGTTCAACACGTCCAATACTTCTTATGGACTGACTTTATCTTTCTTGCTCAAAAAATACGTCAAAAGTTAACTTCTGTGGCTTTATAAAGTCTTTAAAGTTCAAAAAACTTTCATGCAACTTGACTTATACGTATTTCCTAGGTTCTGCGTGATTTTTTGCATATGTCTCTGATGTCTCTCTCCCCCCTTATGCAAAGTGAAAAACGAAGCACAAAAATGTATAAAAAAATCACGAATGACTGAGCTCGCCAAAATGTTAAAAAATATACTCTTAAATATATTTTTCTTCAAATACGTAAAGGCGCATGAATGAAAAGACCTCAAAAATGTAAAAAATAAATGTATTTTATCTATTTAAAAATGGTTGCCAGGGTTCAGTTACAGAAAGGAAAAATAATATACGTTGAAAGCTTACGCAAAGAGTTCATTTAGTCCATAATGATCAATGGGAAGTCTTTACCCATCTTTCCTTGGGTCCTGAATGGCAATGCAGGGGATGTCATCTCTTAGGCCGGACAACGTGTCTTCATCTTGCACAGGAGTCTTCTGATAGCAGGCAATGTGGAGGAGCGACCCGTAGCCCCCTCCATCGTGCATTATATACCAGCTGTTCAGACCATATAGGGCGTTCTAGTGGAACACAGTTGAATATAGTTCCATATTACGTAACCTTCTGGAAACTTCGGGAAGCTTCGGGAAGGATTTAAATATATCCTTCCATGCTCAGCACTCAAGTATATTCAATATGGGCATTTTAATATTTATCCCTTATAAACTTTATTAATAACCTATGCCCTCCAACATAAACAGAACTATGAACGTATATGTCTTACTATGAAATATTTGATAACTAGATGTATTAATTTTAATCATTTTACAGTGAACGACGTGTTCAGAGATCTCCTCTATGTCTGTGTCGTGGTATATCTGGATGACATCCTGGTCTTCTCTCCGGACCTACAGACCCACAGAGAGAACGTGCAGCTAGTGCTCCAAAGGCTTAGAGAGAAGCGTCTGTACGCCAAGTACGAGAAGTGCGTCTTTGAAAAGTCGTCCCTTCCCTTCCTGGGTTATGTAATCTCGGACACTGGCCTGCAGATGGACCCAGAGAAAGTGTCTTCCATCCTCAACTAGCCTCCTCCTTCCGGACTGAAGGCTATCCAACGCTTCCTTGGCTTTGCAAACTACTATCGTCAATTCATCCCGCACTTCTCTGCCCTGACTGCGCCTCTCTCTGCCTTGACTAAGAAGGGAGCTAATCCTAAGGACTGGCCACCGGCGGCCGATGCCGCGTTCTGCTCTTTGAAACAGGCGTTTGCTTCTTCCCCGGTTCTCCATCACCCTGAATTGAACCGACAGTTCACCTTAGAGGTGGATGCCTCCTCCTCAGGAGCCGGGGCAGTGTTGATGCAGAAATCCTCCACCGGGAAGATGGTCACTTGCGGATTCTTCTCCAAGAGCTTCTCGGCACCCGAACGCAACTACACCATCGGGGATCGGGAGCTACTGGCCATCAAGCTGGCCTTGGAGGAATGGCGCTACCTCTTGGAGGGAGCAGTATACCCTGTGATCATCTACACGGACCACAAGAATCTGGAGTACCTGCGGTCAGCCCAAAGACTGAACCCGCGACAAGCCCGCTGGTCCTTGTTTTTTGCTCGATTTGATTTCCAACTCCATTTTCGGCCCGCGGATAAGAACGTGCGGGCAGACGCTTTGTCCAGGTCCTTCGTGCCCGTAGAGCTGGAGGAGGAGACGTTCCAGCCCATCATCAGCCCCAGTAAAGTCATTCCGGTGGCTCCTGTCGCTCTGACTCAGATACCCCCTGGGAAAACCTATGTCTCAGATACTGACAGACAGAGAGTCCTGCAATGGGGCCATGCCTCGAAGATCGCCGGCCATGCTGGTCAGAAGAAGACTTGGAGTACGATTGTCCGTCACTATTGGTGGCCGTCCCTCCGTAAAGACGTCGCAACCTTCGTCTCAGCCTGTCCATCCTGTGCCCGGAACAAGACACCCAAGCACCTACCATATGGACGTCTTCTGCCTCTGCCCATTCCTTCCGTTCCGTGGCAACATATTGCAATGGACTTCATTACGGACTTACCCTTATCCTCCGGACACACGGTCATATGGGTTGTGGTGGACCGTTTCTCAAAGATGGCTCACTTCGTTCCCATGGCCGGGCTGCCCTCTGCCCAGGAGCTAGCTGACTCCTTCATACAACACATATTCCGATTGCATGGCTTTCCCGCACACATTGTGTCCGACAAAGGAACTCAGTTTACCTCGCGCTTCTGGAGGGCTCTCTGCAAACATCTGGGAGTATCCTTGGACTTTTCTTCGGCCTACCATCCTCAGTCGAATGGCCAAGTGGAACGGGTCAATCAGATCCTGACCTCCTTCCTGCGCCACTACGTCAACATCCATCATGACGATTGGTCCACGCTCCTACCTTGGGCTGAATTCTCCCACAACCAACACATCAGCGAGTCCACCTCCAGCTCTCCCTTCCAGGTCGTTTACGGACTTCAGCCTTCTGTCCCGTTGCCAGTATCCTCGGCTTCCGATGTCCCCGCAGCAGATGCTCTGGTCCAGGACTTCTCAGTTATATGGAACTCTGTCAAGTCTTCCCTAGAACGTGCTTTTTTGCGGATGAAGAGACATGCGGACAAGAGGCGCCTGGATCCCCCGTGTTTCTCCCCAGGTGATCTGGTCTGGCTTGCATCCAAATATGTCCGATTAAAGTTACCATCGTACAAGTTGGGTCCTCGTTAAATCGGGCCGTTTAAAGTCATCAGCAAGATTAATGCAGTCTCCTACAAGCTGCAGCTCCCGGCCACGATGCGGATACCCAACTCCTTCCATGTTTCCTTGCTCAAGCCTGTCGTCCTTGGTCCCTTCTCCGCTGATGCCAGTCCTGCTCCTCCTCCCATCGCTGACGATGACATCTATGCGGTAAGGGATATCGTGGCCATGAAGACCGTGCGAGGTCGGCAATAATTCCTGGTGGACTGGTCGGGTTATGGTCCCGAGGATAGGTCCTGGGAGCCCCGGGAGAATGTTGGCACTCCTCTGATTCGTGCTTTCCTGTCCCGGTTGCGGGGAGGGGGGTGTGGGGGAGGGGGTACTGTCACGCTTCCCGGTCCCCGTGCCCCGCTTTCCGGTCCCCGTGGCCCGCTCCCCGCTTCCCGGCGGCGTCCCCGGCTCACCACTCCGGTCCCGGCCTCCTCTTCCTCGCCTGCGCCCTCCATGCGTCCAGCTCCCCGCTCCCGGCGCTCCTCTGCGACGTGGGACACTCAGCCGGGCACCCCTGCTTCCTCTGCACCGCTCCCTGGACTGGCTTCTGGCACACGGGCCTCGAGCATGCGCATTAGGGCGCGCGCGCGGTCATTGACCCTTTCTTAAAGGGCCAGCACCTAGAAACAGGAAATTGCATAGACAGGTACAGGGTATATTAGGATTCTCTTTCCTGGTGGGCGGGGCCTGTTCTACGTGTTTAGTAAGCTAGGAGTTCAGGTCCCCGTATTGCTGTGTCCTGTATTAACCCCTGTCTGTCTCGCAGAGCCTGTCCTGCCACGCCAGCCGCTCCGAACCACGTCCGTGCCAGTACCCTGACGGTGACTTCGGCGGATGTTCCACCACCTCTGCAGCTCCGCCAGTCTCCAGTCCCTGGCTCCGATTGGTGACCCGTCCTATCGCTCAGCAGGTTCCGGATCCCGCCTGACCCTACAACCCGGCCTCGGACCCGAGCCTCGTCACCCGGACTAGCGTCTAGAACTCCATGTTCTCAGCGACATCTACCTTCCAGCTCCCCTACGGACTGTCTTGCTACCAATAGTGCTTCGGCTGCCGTGCATCAAGACCCTCTGGCGGGGTGACCGGCCTGGCTGCCTCCCCAAGGGAACCCGGTGTACGGTCCAGTGTTTCCACCACCCGGACGTAACAATAGGTACCCAACAAAAATGAGGTCGCCTTGCCACTGGCTGTTGGGCTCACATAAAATAGGGGTCAAACGTGTGCTTTTTGTGTGCCATGTGGGGATAGCACGCGGACAGCAGGAACAGCTATACTGACCTCTTCCTAAAACTGCAGTCTCCTGCACTGCTGCTGTTACTTCACGGTCAGCGGTCAGTGCAGTGAATATGTAAATAGTATAATGAGCGGGCCCCGGAAATAAGAGCAGAAGCAGAGACAGCAGAGCTGTTGAGAGGAGAGTATAAAATTCTTTATTTTAAAGATACATGTTTTCTCCGGGATGTGTTATACTCATGTCACATGGACCACTTGAGTGTGTGGTCCGTGTGACATCCGTGGAACCAGAGAAAAGCGGACGCCTCCGTGTTAGCCACATGGTCCGTGTGAAAACACAGACGTGTGATTTACACCATAAAATGACATGGGTCCGTGTGGCTCTCGTGAAAAAACAGATGTCAGGCCTCCTTCACACGTCAGTGATTCTGGTACGTATGGCTCTGTTTTTAGACGTACTGAAATCACGGACATATGCAGACCCATGAAAATCAATGGGTTTGTGCACAGATCAGTAATTTAAAAAAGGACCGCATGTCCGTGTGTTTCGCATGGAGACAAGTCCGTTTTTTCTCCGGCATCACTGATGTCACGGACCACATAGTGGTGTGATCCATGTGATATGTACCGCAGAAAACACATGTCTTTGAAATAAAATTAAATTTATATACTCACCTGTCTCTAGCGCTGCTGTCTTCGGCGCTGCTGTCACTTGCTTCGGGACCCGCTCATTGCATATTCACTGCACCACGAACACGGAAGCAAGTGTGATAGCAGCACCAGAGACATCAGCACCACGGACAACAGCTGCTCTCCGTGTGCTATTACGGATAGCACATGGAGAACACGTGTGTCAAAATCATGGCACACACAGAGCCATACACACGGTATATTTTCAACATACCACCTTAAATCGTGTTACAACGCTGTTCTGCCTTCTTTCATGTTACGCTGTGAATCTCCAGCATACAGCTAAACCCTCATTCACATTTCAAATAAACAGACTGGAATTCAGTAGCCTTGATTTATTAGCTGGTAACGTGAACTTGATTGCAGTATACGTGGAATATACAGTGAATATAGGAATATCCAAGATGCAGGTGAATACGGTATATCCAAGATGCAGTTGAATACTGTATACGGAATATGGTATATCCAAGATACTGTTTTATACGGGTAAAAACTATAACAAGAAAATGATTACAGTCAGTACAGTGTTAATACAGAGTTAACATAGCATAACAGTGCATGCGATACAGTTCTTATGAGAATGTAGGTGAAATGTAGGGAGTCCACTTCTATATGAATTATTGACGCTATCTCCACGTGGTGCCTGCTGCAGCCGTAACTTACACGCTTTCAATAGCAGTTGTGACTATTTTCACAACTCTATCAGGTGAGCACATCTGATTATTTTCCTACAAACGTTTGTAATGTTGGTACTCTATTAGCGCCTTTTGTCTTTTCAGTCTTCTTCGCATTGCTATCAAATTTGTGCATTTTGCATGTGTTTTAACTTGCATTTTTGTAACAAAAAACACAGGTCACCCACATTGTTCCAGGATAAATTCTCTCTCTCTTTCTCAAAGTGCTTCGTTCTCACTGATAACCGGCGTGGCATGGCTGTCACACTGCTTCCGCGGCCTCTCATTTTTCTTTCAGGGCCGCTCATTAGGCTCGTACATATTCACTGCTTCCACCGGCCACCGACGTCTGTGATTGATTGCAGTCAGACATGCCCCCACGCTGAGTGACATCTCTCTGACTGCAACCAATTACAGACACCGGTGGGTGGGTCTACATCGTTCAGTAAAATAAATAATTTTAAAAAACCGGCATGCGGTTCCCCCAATTTTGATACCCAGCCAAGATAAAGCCCCACAGCTAGTATTCTCAGCCTGGAGATGCAACAATCCCGACACTTTACCCAGCTCTTCCCAATTGCTATGGTGTTGTGGCAATAGGGGTAATAAGGAGTTAATGGCAGCCCATAGCTCCTACTAAATCCTAGATTAGTCATGGGAGGAGTCAATGAGACCCTCCCCATCATTAATCTGTAAGTGAAAGTAAATAAACACAAACACCCCAAAAATCCTTTATTTGAAATAACATGCAAAAAAGCACCCTCTTTCACCACTTTATTAACCCCCAAAACACCCCTGCAGGTCCGACATAATACACAAAGTCCCACAACACTTCCAGCACTGATACATCTGACGCTCACAGCGCCATAGAACATGACTGTCCGCTGTGAGTTCCACGCAGCAACTGTAGTGAGATGCGCGGTCACTGATAACGTCACTCAGGTTTGTTGCGGCCACTGCTGGAGTCCTCTACCCGTGACAGCAAAGCAGGCCGTGACTGAAGTGAACCGCAAAAGGAGGACTCACCTGATTGACGTCACTGCTGATCGCGTGACTCACTTTAGTCACAGCCTGAACCTCCCAGTGGTGAACCCGTGACATCACTGCTGCGATACACGTACTGCGGGGCCCAAAACTCAGGGAGCTGTGATGTCAGGGGTTCACCCGAGATCATTCTGATCGCGCTGCTCTGTCTGCACTCACAGCTGGCAGTCATGTTCTATCACGCTCGCTGTGACAGGACAGGGATGTAGCAGAGCTGATTCGCCGTGGGACCTCGTGTGGACTACTTTGGACCTGCAGTCGTGTTTGGGGGTTAATAAACTGGTGAAAAAGGGTGCTTTTTGTAATTTATTCCAAATAAAGGATTATTGGGGATTTTGTGTTTATTTACTTTTACGTAAAGATTAGTGATGCGGGTGGGGTCTTATAAATGACTGCCATCACTAATCTAGGACTTAGTGGCAGCTGTGGGCTGCCATTAACTCCTTATTACCTTGTTTGCCACAGCAACATGGCAACGGGAAGAGCTGGGTCCAGTGTCAGAATTGGCGCATCTTATGGATGCGCCACTTCTGGGGCGGCTGCAGGCTGCTATTGTTAGGCTGGTAAGGGTCAACTAACGATGGCCCTTCCCACTCTATCAGCCCCCAGTTGTCTGCTGTACCTTGGCTGGCTTTAGAAAAATGGGCGGACCCCAAAGAGTTAGACCTAAATTCTGTGACTTTTCAGAATTCTGCCATGAAAGCTTTGATGAATAGGTGAGGTCTGTCTTGGTAATCTGAGGCTGCTAGCAGACGGCAATGTTGGGGAAACCTCTTCAATATCGTTATTTCAGCCAAATAAAACACCCCCCCCCCCCTCAAAATACCCATCTAAGAATTACAAGAATCACATCTATTTTTCCTATTTAAATGTAATTTACACATAGAAAAATGCATGTAAAAAAACAAACAATATATTGCACAAGAGCAGCTGCCGCCGGTCACGTGACTGTAACCCAGTATAACAGCATAATAGAGAGAAGGCGCTCGGCGATCTGTAAGTGCTGTCTGGTGGACGGGCTGCTCAGTTCTTTCTGATCACGTGACACAGGCAATCACATGAATCCGGCTGTCATCGGGAGGCCAAAGATGGCGTCTCATCTGTCCTGCGGGCGGGTGAACCTGAACGTATTGAGGGAGGCGATGCGGATAGAGCTGCGGGAGTTCCTGGATAAGTGTGCGGGCAGTAAGGTGCGGGCAGTAAGGTGCGGGCAGGCGCCGATGCGCCATGGATTCCCCTCTGTTTCGTCTGCGCCGAATCACTTCCTTCTTTGATTTATTGCTTCTGTCTTCGGTTCCTTCTTCTGCAGAATATGCGCTGTTTGTAGATGCAGTTCAGGCTGAATGTAGCGCAGCGCAGTCATATAATGCCAGTGCGTGCTCCTCGGTACATGGGGGACGGCAGGACCCTGCAGGGACTAGAGCAGTGGTCCGGGGGCAGTGTATGGGAGCCGGAGAGCTGTCTGCGGGATGGTCCTGTCACACACAACGCCTCCTCCTCCATTCTCGTGTCATGAGCACAGATATGTTACACTAATGCTTCTAGACTGGCTTTTATGGGTCAAAATGTAAAATCCCCTACTAATCCCACCTCGGCTGCCCTTCTCAGGTGCTGGTGCTCCGCTATTCAAGAGAATAGGAGCTAAACTGCTGTAACCAAGAACGGCCACCAGGGGCAAACAGAGGTCCATGGGACCACATAGAAGTCCTATTGGCCTGTACCTCCCCCTCAAAAATACCCTTTTGTGGCTAAAGTATGATGCCATCAAAGGTAACCCCCCCCCCCCCAAACACTATGATAACCGGACAGTTCCACTACACAGTATTATGCCTCCATAGTGACCCCCAATACAATATGTCCCCAACACGTTTCTGCCACATAGTATGAGACCCCCGCAGCCCTCTGCGCAGTATAGTGGGCGGCACCCCTGCAGCCCTCTGCGCAGTATGGCGGCGGCACCCCCGCAGCCCTCTGCGCAGTATGGCGGCGGCAGCCCTCTGCGCAGTTTGGTGGGTGGCACCCCCACAACCCTCTGCACAGTATAGTGGGCGGCACCCCCGCAGCCCTCCAAACCACATTTAAAATAATAAAACTACTTGCCTCTACCAGTCCCCTGCTGCTCTAGTCTCTGCAGTGTGTGTTGTAAAGCTCCATAGTGACCCCCGATACAATATGTCCCCAACACGTTTGCCAGCGGGCATAGCCACTCACATGCCCCATAGCCACCGCGTGGTCTGCTGCTATTAGTGCTACTCCACTGATGGCCACTACACAGTGTGCAGAGTGGTGCTGTGTACATCCGGATGCACAGAGCTGATCTGAGTGCACTGGGAATTGGCACCCACTAATCTAATATAGATAATCTAAATTTAAGCTTAAAGGGAACCTGTCATGTAAAAACACAAAAAACATGCCATTACCCTGGGGTTAATCTGCATTCTGCCAGCACTGAAATCCCCACTGCTAGGAGAAAATTAACTTTATTCCTACCAGCAGCCTCTGGCTTTCAGTCTTAGGCCGGTTTCACATTTGCATTGTTTTGACGGAAACTGAATCCAGCACAGATGCAGTACAGGTAATTTATTTACAGTGGAAGCGCGACACTATGTGGACACATGCGGTTGTGTATGAAGCACACAACCACATGGTGTCGCGCTTCCACTGTGAATAAATGAACTGTACTGCATCTGTGCTGGATTCTGTTTTCGTCAAAACAATGCAAATGTGAAACCGGCCTTAGAGGTGCGACCGGCGCGGGTTCAGTCACTGCTCTGTGCCTATTGAGCTGGCGCTGTAACCGCCCCTGACACGGACTGACGGGAAGGCTACAGACGCCATGCAGCTGTCTCGGATAATGTGTTTGGAGCATTTGCCAGGTGTACCTTGTCTGAACAGAAATGGCCATTATAATATATATTTCTTCATCGTTCCTTATGGGAGACCCAGACCATGGGTGTAAAGCTTCTGCCTCCGGAGGACACACAAAGTACTACACTCAAACGTGTAGCTCCTCCCTCCTAGCATATACACCCCCTGGTAGCCAGTCCTAGCCAGTTTCAATGCTTTGTGTTCAGGAGGTCACACACACATGCATTCTCTGGTTTTTGATCTTTTGGATTTCAAAGATTTGGAAGAAAAGCGGGTCCAATCTGGACTCCCGGCATGTCCCTTCTCACCCCACTGTGTCGGCGGTGCTGTTAAGGTTGATTTTACAAGGCTGGAGCCTTCTCATGCCGCGCTCCTTCATCATCCCCTCGGGCTCTGGCTTGAAGTGGGAGCCATCACGGTTCTCACTGCTTTGCAGGAGACCGGTCTCCATCCGCAGCCCTGTTCAGGATTCTGCCGGACGGCGTGCCCCGCCCCCCCCCCAGGGACATGGACCTGCGTCTCAAAAGCTAAGTATTGAGACGTTTTTACCACAGAAAGTGGTCTTTGCAGGGGTCCCTTGTACTTTATTTATTGGGGGGAGTGTGTTTTATGACTGTGGTGACATTTCCGGCCGGTCCTCCAGTTTTCACTGGAGAACCGCGCCGGTGGTGCCTGCACGCTGGCCGCATGTTTAAATCTAGGCCCCGGCTTCGCCTGAGGCCTAGTTTCGGTTTCACTGCCCCTGCATATTAGTTATGCAGAGGGACAGTGTGGCTCCGCCCAGCGGCTGTGCAGCACAGGGAACGGACACTCCTCTCTGAGGAAAGATTCCCTCCCCTGTATACATCATTTGCCCGCTCTCAGAGTAGGCCCCGCCCCCTCTCCTCGCTCCGGTCTCCATTTTCTCAGTGTCTGCATAGGCACAGAGATACCACATTGTGACAAATGGGGGCCTGGGCTGGGGGACTGGAGGGCACAGAAATGTATGTTAAACGGTCTGGCAAGCCACAACCTCCAGTTGTGCAGCTGCTTATATCCTCTGTTTATATACTCTGTTGGGGGTCATTCTGGAGATGCATTCCCTCACAGAGCCCCCACTTCTGGAGCATGTCTCACATCAGAGCAAGGCTGTTCTTAATATGCACTGCATGTAGACTCGTACTGCCTGTACCGAGCACATAAACACAGTGGTCCCTCAGCCTGGAGGCTCATCAGTGGTCCCTCCAGCTGCTCCGGTGGTGCTGAGCATGCATTAGCCCCCTTCTCAGGGAGCTTCTGCTGCTACGGCTCGCTCAGCAAAGCTCTCAGAGGACTCTTCATCTGGTCTCAGTCCCCGTCCTCCTAAAATGGAGACGCAGGGTCCCCTGTCCTTCCCCGTCCCGCAGCTCTGATTCACGAGCTGACTCACTGGACGAGGAGGATGTCTTTACTGGGGGCTCGGACGCTACTTAATGTACCATTGATCTGTCCAAAGGTGATGCAGATGCTAATGATTTGATTGCGTCCATTATATTTGTACTGGACCTCAATCCGCCTGTATCAGGGGAATATCCCCCTCTGGCAGAAAGGCATCAGTATACCTTAAAGAGAACAAGGAGTGTGTTCCTTAACCACTCCAGTTTTCAGCCCACTGGGCCAAGCCCAGAGCCTGTCCTGACAGACGCTCCCAAAGCGAGGTTCTGGTGACTGTTTCCCCCTTCCACCACAGGTGGTCAGGGAGTGGGCTCATTCACCAAGGGTGGTCCCTCCGGTGTCTAGTATTTCAGCCCGGATAGTTGTATCAGTGGCTGACGGCATCTCTCTAAGGATCCCACTGTACATTAATTCTGTACTGGACCTCAATCCGCCAGTTTACCTTGCCTATGAGAACAAGGAGTGTGTTCCTTAACCACTCCAGTTTTCAGGCCACTGTGACCAAGCCCAGGGTCTGCTCTGGCAAACGCTTCCCAAAGCGTGGTTCTGATGGCAGTTTTCCCTTTCCACCAGAGGTGGTCAAGGAGTGGGCTCATTCACCAAAGGTGGTCCCTCCGGTGTTTAGACTCTCAGCCCGGACCGTTGTATCAGTGGCTGATGGCTCCTCACTTACGGCTTTGCTGTCCGCCAGGTTGTCCTTCTGGCCAAATCTGTATGGAGGCGGCAGGGGCCTCGTTCTCCCCAGCTCTTGCAGCAGTGCGGCTTTCAAAGCCATCTCTGCTTCTCTAGAGGAGATGCATTCTCTCACAGGGACTCTTTGCCCGAAATGGTTGCCTTAACTTCCAGACTTCAGTCTTTTCATCCTATGCCATGTCTGCCATGCTGGAGACTCTCACCGCACTGCGGTGGCCTCGGCTAATTTCCTCGTTATATGCAAGCTCCTGTGGCTTCGGAAGTGGAGGGCGGATGCTTCTAAAGAAGTTCCTTGCTGGGCTCCCTTTTGCTGGGACCAGACTATTCGGGAACAACTGGATGAAATCATTAAGGAAGCTCTTGGCGGGAAGAGTTCTTCCATGCAACAAACCTAAACCAGGAAACCTGTCCAGGGCAGGAATCAGTCGAGGTTTCGTTCTTTTCGTTCCTCCATCTGATCGTTCTCTAAGCCCTCGGCCTTGTCCACTGGCTCAGCCAAGGATCGTAAACCCAAATGGCGCACGAGAAGACCGCAGGAGATGCTGCCACTAAGTCAGCCTCCTCCTGGCTATCTGGCCACGCAAGCAACGTCCTTGGTCGGTGGCAGGCTCTCCCACTTTGGCGACGTATGGTTTTAACACGTCTCCGATCAGTGGGTGCGAGATACCATCTCCCACGGCTACAGGATAGAATTCTATCCAGCCCGCCAAACAGATTTTTTCTGCAACTCCCCCCTGCTCCAAGGCCGCCGCCTTCTCACAGGCTGTGGCATTCTTGCAGGCCACTGGAGTAATTGTACCGGTTCCCGACTGGGAACGGTTCTGAGATTTCTGCTTAAATCTATTCCTAGTACCCAAAGAGGGCGATGCCTTCCGACCTGGATCTCAAGCTTCTCAAGCATGTTCAGGTTGCGGCATTTTCGCATGGAGTCTCTGCGATCAATCAATGACCCAAGGAGATTCCCTAGCATCCATCGACATCAGAGATGCCTATCTGCATGTGCCAATCGCAGTTTTACACCAGCGTTGGTTACGTTTTGCAATCAGAGTGGTCCAATTCGTGGCTCTTCCCTTGGGGTTAGCCACGGCCCCTCGAGTATTCTCAAGGTCGGGGCAGCTGTGATTGCGGTCCTGGACCTCTAGGGGTTGGCAGTGATCCTTTTGTCCTGGACAGCCTTCTAGTCTGGGCTTCATCCAGTGCAAACTGTTAGCGGAGTGCCTCGCTCACTCTCGCCACTCTAACCAATTCGGGTGGTTTGTCATTCTGTCCAAGCCCACTCTGACTTCGACCCAGAAGTTCATATTCCCAGGGACGCAATTCGAGACTCTGTCGGCACTTGTGAAGCTGCCCTTAGTCAAACAGCAGTCCCTCCGCTGGCGGTCGACGTCGTTCCATCAGGCACCTAATACAGGTGCTGGATCAGATGGTGGTGTCAATGGAAGCGATTCCCTTGCCCAGTTCCATCTGCGTCCTCTGCGGCTGGATATTTTCCGCTGTTGGAACAAGCGGACTTCCTCCTTCCACGGGGTGGTGGCTTCGCCACAGACCAGGGGCTCGTTTCAGTGGTGGCTTCGGCCCCTCTGTCTCAGGGACGCTCCTTCCTGGCTCCGTCCCGGGTGATCCTCACCAAGATGCTAGTCTATCCGGCTGGGGAGCAGTATATCTCCACCATGGAGCGCAGGGCACTTGGACTCTGTCCAAATTAGCCCTCTGGATCAACGTGCTGGAAATCAGAGCTGTGTTTCTAGCTCTCTAAGCCTTTCGCCATCTGTTGGCGGCCAGGCACATTCGAGTCCAGTCAGATAACGCTACAGCGTTTGCCTACATCAACCTCCAGGGCGGCACACTCAGCCGCCTGGCAATGTTGGAGGTTCATCGCATTCTTCAGTGGACGGAGGACTCCTAGTCCACCATATCCGCAGCCCACATCCCAGACGTGGAAAACTGGGAGGCAGATTGTCTCAGCCGTCAAACCGTGGCTCCACGATCCTCAGGTTTTTTTGCGGCAGACGCACTGGTTCAAGTTTGGTCCCAGCTTCGTCTGTCTTACGTGTTTCACTCTCTAGTTCTTGCCCAGAGTCCTGCGCAAGATCAGAAAGGAGGGCCGTCGGGTCATTCTCATTACTCCAGACTGACCCAGGCAAGCTTGGTACCCTGACCTGCTCTGTCTGTCCGTAGAGATGCCATAGCATCTCCCGGACTGTCCAGACCTTCTCTCACGAGGTCCGTCTTTCCGCCAGAACCTGCGGCTCTCAGATTGACGGCGTGGCGTTTGAGTCATGGATCTTGACGACTTCTGGTATCCCTCCTGAAGTCATCTCCACTATGACTCGAGCTCGGAAGTATCCTTTTGGCCTTTTGGCCTTGCCGACCCTCCTGTCCCTTCTACAGTCCGGTCTGCAGCTAGGACTATCCCTCAATTCCCTTAAGGGACAGGTCTCGGCTCTGTCAGTGTTGTGCCAGCGGCGTATCGCCCGGCTGGTCCAGGTGCGCTCCTTCATGCAGGGCGCATCTCACATCATTCCGCCTTACCGGCGGCCTTTGGAGCCCTGGGACCTTAATTCGGACCTCACGGCTTCCGGAAACCCCCCTTTGAGCCTCTTAGGGAGGTTTCTTTAGTCTTTCACAGAAAGTGGTCTTTCTAGTGGCCATAACTTCCCTCAAGAGAGTCTCTGTTTTGGCTGCACTCTCTTCGGAGTCCTCCCTTCATCAAGACAAGGTGGTTCTTCGTCCGACTCCGGACTTTCTCCCTTAGGTGGTTGCTGCTTCCACCTTAACCGGGGCATTTTCCCTGCCTTCCTTTTGTCCGGCTCCTGTTCATCGCTTTGAAAGGGCGTTGCATACTCTGGATCTGGTGCGGGCGCTCCGGATCTATGTGTCTCGCACCGCTGTTCTTAGGCGGTGCATCTCTCCTTTGTGCTGACCGCTGGTCAGCGTAAGGGCCTCTCGGCATTTAAGCAGACCCTGGCTCGTTGGTTTAGGTCGGCCATTTCCGATACCTACTAGTGTACTCAAGTGCCTCTCCCGCCGGGGATCAAGGCACACTTGACCAGAGCTGTCGGTCCCTCTTAGGCTTTCAGGCCCAGGCTACGGCTCAGCAGGTCTGTCAGACTGCCACTTGGACTAGTCTGCATACTTTTTCGAAGCACTACCAAGTGCATGCTCTTGCTTCGGCAGATGCGAGCTTGGGCAGACGCATCCTTCAGGCGGCTGTCGCCCATTTGTGAAGTTAGGTTTCGCCTACTTCTCAGTTTTTCTGTTTATTCCCACCCATGGACTGCTTTAGAACGTCCCATGGTCTGGGTCTCCCATAAGGAACGATGAAGAAAAAGAGAATTTTGTTACCGTAAATTCTTTTTCTTATAGTTCCGACATGGGAGACCCAGCATCCTCCCTGTTGCCTGTCGGCAGGTTTCTTGTTCCGCGTGTTTTCACCGGCTGTTGTTGTAGACAGAGGTTCCGGTTGTTCCGGATTTTGCTCTGTCTCTACTTGTGGGTGGATGTCCTCCTTCAGCTTTTGCACTAAACTGGCTAGGACTGGCTACCAGGGGGTGTATATGCTAGGAGGGAGGAGCTACACGTTTGAGTGTAGTACTTTGTGTGTCCTCCGGAGGCAGAAGCTATACACCCATGGTCTGGGTCTCCCATGTCGGAACTATAAGAAAAAGAATTTACGGTAAGTAACAAAATTCTCTTTTTTTTCTTCATCGTTCCTTATGGGAGACCCAGACCATGGGTGTATAGCTTCTGCCTCCGGAGGACACACAAAGTACTACACTGAAAGTGTAGCTCCACCCTCCGAGCATATACACCCCCTGGATGACAAATCTAACCAGTTCAATGCTTTGTGTTCAGGAGGTCACACACACACATGCATCCTCTGCTTTTTGATTTCAAAGATTTGGAAGAAAAGCGGGTCCAGTCTGGACTCCCGGCATGTCCCTTCTCACGCCACTGTGTCGGCGGTGCTGTTAAAGTTGACTTTACAAGGCTGGAGCCTTCACATGCCGCGCTCCTTCACCATCCTCTGAGGCTCTGGCTTGAAGTGGGAGCCATCACGGTTCTCTCTGCTGTGCAGGAGACCGGTCTCCATCCGCAGCCCTGTCAGGATCCTGCCGGACGGAGCGCTCGCCCCCCCCCCCCCAGGGACTTGGCCCTGCGTCTCATAAGCTAAGTATTGAGACGTTATTCAGGGGTCCCTTGTACATTTATTGAGGGGAGAGTGTGTTTGTTAACTTTGCTGTGATTTCCGGCCGGTTCTCTAGGTTTTTCCTGAGAACCGCGCCGAAGGTGCCTGCTCGTCGGCCGCATGTAAAAATCTAGGCCCCGGCTTCAGTTGCGGCCTAGTTTCGTTTTCAGTTCCCCTGCATGTCAGTCAGGCAGGGGAACAGTGCGGCGCTGCCCACCGGCCGTTCAGCAGAGGGGAGGACACTCCTCTCTGAGGAGATGTTTCCCTCCCCTGTATCTCTCCTTGGCCCTCCGGTTCCCGCTCTTGGGCTCAACCCCGCCCCCCCTCCTCACTCCGGCGCTATTTTATCAGCGTTTACACACTGATCGGCGCTGGCTGCTGCAACTTCTGCATCACTGGGGGTCCGAGCTGTGGAATCCGGAGGGCACACAAAAACCGGTCTGGTAAGCCACAACCTCTGGTTGTGGACTTTATTATACACTCTCAGGGGGTCATTCTAAAGGAGTGTATTCTTTACTGCAGAGCCTCCACCTCAGCAGCATGTCTCTCACTAGGAGCAAGTCTGCAAAGCTGTACTCTATATGCACTGCATGTAAGCTCATTCTGCCTGAACCGAGCACATATCCACATTGTGATGCCTGCTCTAACATGGTGGTGCCTCAGCCTGGAGCCTCCTCACGGGTTCCTCCGGCTGCTCCGGCCCCGGTGGCTGAACCCCCGGCTTGGGTAGCATCTTTTTCCAGAGCTATCTCCCAGTCTTTTGCCGACTCCATGGGACAGCTGTCTCGGACTCTAATGACCATGCATCAGCCCCCTTCTCAGGGCGCCTCTGCTGCTCCGACTCGCTCTGCAGAGCTAACAGAGCATGATTTAAGACCCCGTCCTCCTAAACGGAGACGCAGGGACTCTTCTCCTTCCTCGTCCCACGGCTCTGATTCACGAGCTGAATTGCAGGGCGAGGAGGATACTTTTACTGTGGGCTCAGACGCTACTTCTATGTACCCCATTGATTTATCTGAGGGTGATGCGGATGTTAGTGACTTGATTGCATCCATTAACTCCGTACTGAACCTCAATCCACCAGTGTCAGAGGAACAAGCCTCTCTGGTAGAAAAACACCAGTTTACATCACCTAAGAGAGCAAGGAGTATGTTTTTTAACCACTCCAGTTTTCAGGCCACTGTTGCCAAGCCCAGGGCCTGTCCTGACAAACGCTTCCCAAAGCGTAGTTCTGATGACCGTTTTCCCTTTCCACCAGAAGTGGTCAAGGAGTGGGCTCACTCACCAAAGGTAGACCCTCCGGTGTCTAGAATCTCAGCCCGGACAGTCGTATCTGTGGCCGATGGCACCTCTCTTAAAGATCCCACTGACCGCCAGGTTGACCTTCTGGCCAAATCTATATATGAGGCGGCAGGAGCCTCGTTCTCCCCGGCCTTTGCAGTAGTGTGGGCTCTTAAGGCAGTCTCTGCTTCTCTGGTGGAGATACATTCCCTCGCCAGGGACTCTATTCCCGAGATGGTTGCCTTAACTTCTCAGGCTTCGGCTTTTTCATCCTATGCCATGTCTGCCATTCTGGAGGCTTCTCACCGCACGGCGGTGGCTTCCGCTAATTCCCTCGCGATCCGCAGGATCTTGTGGCTTCGAGAGTGGAAAGCAGACGCTTCTTCCAAGAAGTATCTTGCCGGGCTCCCCTTTGCTGGGTCCCGGCTGTTCGGTGAACAACTGGATGAGATAATTAAGGAAGCCACTGGCGGGAAGAGTACTTCCTTGCCACAAACTAAAACCAGGAAACCTGTCCAGGGCAGGAACCAGTCGAGGTTTCGTTCCTCTAACTGGTCATCCTCTAAGCCCTCAGCCTCATCCACTAACTCAGCCAAGGATCGAAAACCCAGCTGGCGCGCGAAGCCGCGTCCTCAGAAGAACGGAGGAGCCGCTGCCACTAAGGCAGCCTCCTCTTGACTATCTGGCTGCGCCAGCAACGTCCTTGGTCGGTGGCAGGCTCTCCCACTTTGGCGACGTGTGGTTTCAACACGTCTCCGATCAGTGGGTGCGGGATATCATCTCCCACGGCTACAGGATAGAATTTTCTTCCAGCCCGCCAAACAGATTTTTTATGTCCACTCTCCCCTGCTCCAAAGCCGCCGCCTTCTCACAGGCCGTGGCATCCTTGCAGGCCAACGGAGTAATTGTTCCGGTTCCCGCCCGGGAACGGTTCAGAGGTTTCTACTCAAACCTCTTCCTAGTCCCCAAGAAGGACGGTTCCTTCCGGCCCATCCTGGATCTCAAGCTTCTCAACAAGCATGTTCAGGTGCGGCACTTTCGCATGGAATCTCTGCGATCGGTCATTGCCTCAATGACCCAAGGAGATTTTCTAGCATCCATCGACATCAGAGATGCTTATCTGCATGTGCCAATTGCGGTTTCACACCAGCGTTGGCTACGCTTTGCAATCGGAGAGGAACATTTCCAATTCGTGGCTCTCCCCTTCGGGTTAGCCACGGCCCCTCGTGTGTTCACCAAGGTCATGGCAGCAGTGGTTGCGGTTCTGCATCTCCAGGGGTTGGCAGTAATCCCCTACCTGGACGACCTTCTAGTCAAGGCCTCATCCAGTGCAGACTGTCAGCGGAGTGTCTCGCTCACTCTCGCCACGCTTGTTCAATTCGGGTGGCTTGTCAATCTGCCCAAGTCCACTCTGACCCCGACCCAGGAACTTACGTACCTAGGGATGCAATTCGAGACTCTGCCGGCACTTGTGAAGCTGCCCTTAGTCAAACAGCAGTCCCTTCATCTGGCGGTGCGTTCTCTGTTGAAGCCCCGCCGCCATTCCATCAGGCACCTCATGCAGGTGCTGGGTCAGATGGTGGCGTCAATGGAAGCGGTTCCCTTTGCCCAGTTCCATCTGCGTCCTCTGCAGCTGGACATTCTCCGCTTTTGGGACAAGCGGACATCTTCCTTGCACAGGCTAGTGGCTCTGTCGCCACAGACCAGGGTCTCTCTTCAGTGGTGGCTTCGGCCCCTCTCTCTGTCTCAGGGACGCTCCTTCCTGACTCCGTCCTGGGTGATCCTCACCACGGACGCCAGTCTCTCCGGCTGGGGAGCAGTATTTCTCCACCACCGAGCACAGGGCACTTGGACTCCGTCCGAATCAGCCCTCTCGATCAATGTGCTGGAAATCAGGGCTGTACTTCTAGCTCTCGTAGCCTTTCACCACCTCTTGGCGGGCAAGCACATTCGAGTCCAGTCGGACAACGCGACAGCTGTTGCCTACATCAATCACCAGGGCGGGACTCGCAGCCGCCTGGCGATATTGGAGGTTCAACGCATCCTTCAGTGGGCGGAGGACTCCAAGTCCACCATATCCGCAGTCCACATCCCAGGCGTAGAAAACTGGGAGGCAGATTATCTCAGCCGTCAAACCGTGGACAGCGGCGAGTGGGCCCTGCATCCGGCAGTGTTCCGGTCAATCTGCCGCAAGTGGGGCACTCCGGAAGTGGATCTAATGGCATCCCGGCACAACAACAAGGTCCCGGTTTACGTGGCTCGCTCCCACGATCCTCAGGCCTTCGCAGCGGACGCGCTGGTTCAGGATTGGTCCCAGTTTCGTCTGGCTTACGTGTTTCCCCCTCTAGCTCTCTTGCCCAGAGTCCTGCGCAAGATCAGAATGGAGGGCCGTCGGGTCATACTCATCGCCCCAGACTGGCCCAGGCGAGCTTGGTATCCAGACCTGCTTCGTCTGTCCGTAGAGGTGCCGTGGCATCTCCCGGACCGCCCAGACCTTCTCTCTCAAGGTCCGTTTTTCCGCCAGAATTCTGCGGCCCTCAGATTGACGGCGTGGCTCTTGAGTCCTGGATCCTGATGGCTTCAGGCATTCCTTCCGAGGTCATCTCCACTATGACTCAGGCTCAGAAGTCTTCCTCGGCCAGGATTTACCACAGGACTTGGAGGATTTTCCTGTCCTGGTGTCGTTCTTCCGGCCATGCTCCTTGGCCGTTTTCTTTGCCGACCATCCTGTCCTTTCTACA
This sequence comes from Anomaloglossus baeobatrachus, assembly GCF_048569485.1. NCBI lineage: Eukaryota > Metazoa > Chordata > Amphibia > Anura > Aromobatidae > Anomaloglossus > Anomaloglossus baeobatrachus. The sequence goes on from NC_134353.1 coordinate 744,828,987, forward strand.
GTCCGGTCTGCAGCTAGGACTATCCCTCAATTCCCTCAAGGGACAGGTCTCGGCTCTGTCGGTATTGTTCCAGCGGCATATCGCCCGACTGGCCCAGGTGCGCACCTTCATACAAGGCGCATCTCACATCATTCCTCCTTACCGGCGGCCTTTGGATCCCTGGGACCTTAATCTGGTCCTCACGGCCTTACAGAAACCCCCCTTTGAGCCTCTTAGGGAGGTTCCTTTGTCTCGTCTTTCACAGAAAGTGGTCTTTCTGGTGGCCATAACGTCTCTCAGGAGAGTCTCTGATTTGGCTGCGCTCTCTTCGGAGTCGCCTTTCTTGGTTTTTCACCAAGACAAGGTGGTTCTTCGTCCAACTCCGGATTTTCTCCCTAAGGTGGTGTCTCCTTTCCACCTTAACCAGGACATTTCATTGCCTTCCCTTTGTCCGGCCCCTGTGCATCGCTTTGAGAAAGCGTTGCATACTTTGGATTTGGTGCGGGCGCTCCGAATCTATGTGTCACGCACCGCCGCTCTTAGGCGGTGCACCTCTCTTTTTGTGCTAACCACGGGTCAGCGCAAGGGTTTCTCGGCTTCTAAACCGACCCTAGCTCGTTGGATTAGGTCGGCCATATCCGATGCCTACCAATGTTCTCAGGTGCCTCCACTGCCAGGGATTAAGGCGCACTCGACCAGAGCTGTCGGTGCCTCCTGGGCTTTCAGGCACCAGGCTACGGCTCAGCAGGTTTGTCAGGCTGCCACTTGGTCTAGTCTGCACACCTTTTCGAAGCACTACCAAGTGCATGCTCATGCTTCGGCAGATGCGAGCTTGGGCAGACGCATCCTTCAGGCGGCTGTCGCCCATTTGTGAAGTTAGGTTTTGCCTACTTCTCAGTTCTGTTTATTTCCCACCCATGGACTGCTTTGAGACGTCCCATGGTCTGGGTCTCCCATAAGGAACGATGAAGAAAAAGAGAATTTTGTTTACTTACCGTAAATTCTTTTTCTTATAGTTCCGACATGGGAGACCCAGCACCCTCCCTGTTGCCTGTTGGCAGTTCTTGTTCCGTGTGTTTTCACCGGCTGTTGTTGTAGACAGAGGTTCCGGTTATTCCGGGTTTTACTCTATCTCTACTTATGGGTGGATGTCCTCCTTCAGCTTTTGCACTAAACTGGTTAGATTTGTCATCCAGGGGGTGTATATGCTCGGAGGGAGGAGCTACACTTTTAGTGTAGTACTTTGTGTGTCCTCCGGAGGCAGAAGCTATACACCCATGGTCTGGGTCTCCCATGTCGGAACTATAAGAAAAAGAATTTACGGTAAGTTAAACAAAATTCTCTTTTTTTCCTTTAAACTTAAATTGTATTACATTTTCTTGAACCAGGGTGCAGAAACAAAAAGGGAAAATGGGTAAAACAAATCAAATCACCTTTTCAAGAGGGGAGGCCTCTCATAATTAACCCTTCCTCTCTATATCAACAAACCCTATTACCCTAATACTAACCCTGTAATCTTCCCCACCCACCACCCTCTAAGAAAAACACTTTAACCCTCAACTGGTGAGGTGGGGTGTTGCAACACCCCAGGGAAAGTTTGTTCAGCTGGCGTTCATTGGAAAATGCTGGTATGAATCATCAATGTATTACATTTTCCGGTACTTGAGTATACCAAATTTTTGACACCCACATGTGTAATCAATCGCCAATAAGAAAACAAACGTGATCTTTGCATTTTCTGTTAAAATTTGATTTTTCTAAACACTGGGGTATAGCAAGCCCCACATCACTAGTTGCGTGACAAAAATCCCACCTCACTAGTTGAGGGTTACCAAAAGCCCACTCCAACCCTTGTCTGGTTGCAATACTACCGAACCTCCTGCCGCTTCTTTGGCAAGAGCATTTAAGCTAAGGCTGCTTTCACACCTCCGGTTTCTGCAATGCGGTACAATCCGGCACTTTGCAGGAAAATCGCAACCGGTTTTTTTGCTGCCGCTTGCGATTTTCCTGCATAGACTTTAATTAGTGCCGCATTGTGCCGCATGGCCTTGCGTTCCGTTTTTGCCGCATGGAACGTTGCCTGGCACGTTTTTTCGTGCGGCAAAAAAAACCGAATTGCGCCGCATTCTGCCGATGCGGCGCATTTTTCAATGCATGCCTATGGCGGCCGGATGCGGCGCGATGCGGCAATAACCGCATCCAGCCGCCGCATGCGGTTTTTGCCACTGCGCATGCTCAGTAGCATGCCGCAAGCGGCAAAAACCGGACTGGCCGCAAAGGAAGAACTTATGCAAAGGATGCGGTGTGTTCACCGCATCCGTTGCATAGCTTGCACAGCCGGATTGAGCCGCTGAGCTCAAGCCGGATGTGTGAAAGCAGCCTAACTCCCTCTGTCCAGTTGCCATTATTATTTTTGAATACACTTTATTTTAAATTGAGACCCCCCCCCAACTTTTTTTTGTAAAGTATCAGGGACTCTTCATTGGTTCCTAAAATGAAGGGCTGCTCCTCTGAGGACCTGACTAAGGAATTGTGAGCAACACATAAGAAGATTGTAGCGGCATCTACTACAGTCACCAGCATTATCTGATTTTCTTTTTCGCTCCTAATTGGGAGACCCAGACAGTGGGTGTATAGCTACTGCCCTCTGGAGGCCGCACAAAGAACTACACTTAAAAGTGTAAGGCCCCTCCCCTTCTGGCTATACACCCTCCCGTAGGAGTACAGATTCCTCAGTTTTAGCTTTGTGCGCAAGGAGGTCAGACACGCACGCATAGCTCCATTGTTTTTAGTCAGCAGCAGCTGCTGACTATGTCGGATGGAAGAAAAGAGGACACATATAGTGTCCCCAGCATGCTCCCTTCTCACCCCACTGTATGTCGGAGGTGTTTGTAAGGTTGAGGTACCCATTGCGGGTACGGCGGCAGGAGCCCACATGCTGATTCCTTCCCCATCCCTTTTTACAGGGCTCTGGGTGAAGTGGGATTTACTGGTCTCCAGGCACTGAGACCGGGCTCCATCTACAGCCCCTGGAGAAGATGCTGGATGGAGCGGAGTACATCAGGGACATGGCCCTGCATCCTCAAGGTACTCTGTGTCCCCGTGCAGGCGCTCACACCGCAGCATGCTGGGTGTTGTAGTGCGCCGGGGGACATCAGCGCTACGGCGCTTGTGCCATGGCCTCATTCAGCTTAGCTGAAGCAGGCACACTTCCAGGAATCGGTCGCGCCGGCCGCTGGGACTGCGGCGCGGCTGGCACTTGTGGTGCGCCGGGGACTTCAGCGCGGCCCGCGCTTTTACGGCGGCCGCGCTGATAACTCGAGTCCCCGGCTTTTGCGGCCTGCTTCCGTTCGTTCCCGCCCCCGGACCTGCCAGTCAGGAGAGGGGCGGGACGCTGGCCACATCTAGAAATCGGTCATGCCGGCCGCTGGGACTGCGGCGCGGCTGGCACTTGTGGTGCGCCGGGGACTTCAGCGCGGCCCGCGCTTTTACGGCGGCCGCGCTGATAACTCGAGTCCCCGGCTTTTGCGGCCTGCTCCCGTTCGTTCCCGCCCCCAGACCTGCCAGTCAGGAGAGGGGCGGGACGCTGGCCAGTGCATCAGCGCTGAGGGCTGGAGTCGTTTTTACATACTCCAGCCCTCACAATCGGCACAGAGGGGACACTGTTTCCCGCACTTTTGTTTGGGAACTCCCACGGACCGCCCCTCTCCACAGACGCCGGCAGCCATTCCTGCTGACACGCTGAGCTGCAGAGGGGAGCCGGGGAGACCCAGACAAGGAATTCTTCGCCTCTTACCCGCTATTCAGCGGGTGGTAAGCAGCCCTCAGGGCTCACCCCCTCTTGTGCCAGTAGTATTCTTAGTATTTTGTTGCTACAAATACTTGGTATTACATAGCGCTGGTCGCCCTTTGGCTATAGACTCTCTCACATTCAGAGAGCCAGCAGCATGTCGTCCGCAAAACGCAAGGGTGCCAAAGCACAGACATTATATGCTTCCTGCACCGCATGTGGGACTTTTCTACCGGCAGGCTCCACGGACCCCCATTGTGTGCAGTGCTCGGCCCCTGCGGCGCTTGCACAGCCGGGGCCTCTGCTGGACGTGACCCAGGGTGTACCACCTGTGAATGCTGTCCAGGTGACAGGCACTGAGTTTGCAGCTTTTGCTGACAGAATGTCTCTCACTATGTCACAAATTCTTGACACATTGCGAGCTAGGCCTGTACTTCAGGCCACGGACACTGTGCAATCATTGCCCCCTGGTCCCCCTCAGCTCCAAGCTCCGGGACGGGCATATACACCTCAGGGTGAAGACTCTGACTCGGACGATGGCCCCGGGCAGCCTAAGCGGGCTCGCTATGACGGGCCTTCACATTCATCTCAATGGTCAGGATCCCAGCGAGATGAATCTATGGGTGATGAGGCGGACGTAACTGATCAGGATTCTGATCCTGGAACCGCTCTCAATCTAGATACACCAGATGGTGACGCCATAGTTAATGATCTTATATTTAACATCAATAAGATGTTAAATATTTCCCCACCAGCTCCTCTTGTGGAGGAGTCAGCTTCGCAGCACGAGAGAATCCATTTCAGATACCCTAAGCGTACTTTAAGCACTTTTCTGGACCACGCTGACTTTAGAGACGCAATCCAGAAACCCCACGCTTATCCTGAAAGGCGTTTTCCTAAACGGCTTAAAGATACACGCTATCCTTTTCCCCCTGAGGTGGTCAAGGGTTGGACCCAGTGTCCAAAAGTGGATCCTCCAATTTCCAGGCTTGCAGCTAGATCCTTGGTTGCAGTTGAAGATGGAGCGGCACTTAAAGATGCCACTGACAGGCAGATGGAGCTCTGGCTGAAATCCATCTATGAAGCGATTGGAGCGTCATTAGCGCCTTCTTTTGCAGCCGTATGGGCACTCCAAGCTATCTCAGCCGGGCTTGCGCGAGTTGACTCCGTCACACGTGCATTTGCCCCGCAGGTAGCACCATTGACCTCGCAAATGGCGGCATTCGCGTCGTACGCGATTAATGCTGTTCTTGACGCTACAAGCCGCACGGCAGTGGCGTCAGCCAACTCCGTTGTTTTGCGTAGGGCCCTGTGGTTGAGACATTGGAAAGCAGATTCTCATTCCAAGAAGTGCTTAACCAATTTGCCTTTTTCTCGTGACCGATTGTTTGGAGAGCGTTTGGATGAAATCATCAAACACTCCAAGGGTAAGGACTCATCCTTACCGCAACACAGACAAAACAGACCCCAACAGAGGAAGGGTCAGTCTGGTTATCGGTCCTTTCGAGGACCGGGCAGGTCCCAATTCGCATCGTCAAAAAAGACTCAAAAGGACCAGAGACGCTCAGATTCTTGGAGGTCTCAGTCACGCCCAAAAAGGGCAGCCGGAGGAACCGTTGCCAAAACGGCGTCCTCCTGACTTGAGGTCTCCGATTCCCACACCCGCGGTCGGTGGGAGGCTTTCCCACTTTGGCGACATCTGGCTGTCACACGTCAAAGACCGTTGGGTGAGGGATATTCTGTCTCACGGGTACAAGATAGAGTTCAGTTCTCGTCCGCCAACTCGTTTCTTCAGAACTTCTCCCCCACCAGACCGAGCCGATGCTCTGTTGCAGGCGGTGGCCGCTCTAAAAGCGGAAGGAGTGGTGACCTCCGTCCCTCTTCAGGAACAAGGTCACGGTTTTTACTCCAATCTGTTTGTGGTCCCAAAAAAGGACGGTTCGTATCGGCCCGTCCTGGATCTAAAGTTGCTCAACAGACACGTAAAAGTCAGGAGGTTCCGGATGGAATCCCTACGCTCCGTCATAGCCTCAATGTCTCAAGGAGATTTTCTAGCATCAATAGATATCAAAGATGCGTATCTCCACGTGCCGATCGCACCAGAGCATCAGCGTTTCCTACGCTTCGTCATACACGACGAACACCTGCAGTTCGTAGCGTTACCTTTCGGTCTGGCAACAGCCCCCCGGGTCTTCACCAAGGTCATGGCAGCAGTAGTAGCTGTACTGCACTCGCAGGGTCACTCGGTCATCCCGTATCTAGACGACCTGCTTATAAAGGCACCCTCTCAAGAGGCATGCCAACACAGTCTGAAAGTGGCACTAGACACTCTCCAGAGTTTCGGGTGGATTATCAACTTTCCAAAGTCTCATCTAACCCCGACCCAATCTCTGACTTATCTTGGCATGGAGTTTCATACTCTCTCAGCGATAGTGAAGCTTCCACTGGACAAGCAGTGCTCGCTGCGGACTGGAGTGCAATCTCTCCTTCAGAGCCAGTCGCACTCACTGAGGCGCCTCATGCATTTCCTAGGAAAGATGGTAGCAGCAATGGAGGCAGTCCCGTTCGCGCAGTTTCATCTGCGCCCTCTACAATGGGACATTCTACGCCAATGGGACGGGAAATCGACGTCCCTCGACAGGACTGTCTCCCTCTCTCAGACTGCCAAGGACTCTCTGCGTTGGTGGCTTCTCCCCACCTCATTGTCACAGGGAAAGTCGTTCCTTCCCCCGTCCTGGGCAGTGGTCACGACGGATGCGAGCCTATCAGGGTGGGGAGCGGTGTATCTCCACCACAGGGCTCAGGGGATGTGGACTCTGGAAGAGTCCACCCTGCAGATCAATGTTCTGGAAATCAGAGCAATCTATCTTGCCCTGCGAGCCTTCCAACAATGGCTGGAAGGCAAACAGATTCGGATTCAGTCGGACAATTCCACGGCGGTGGCGTACATCAACCACCAAGGGGGAACACGCAGTCGCCAAGCCTTTCAAGAAGTCCAACGGATTTTGACGTGGGTGGAAAGCAGAGCGTCCACCATATCCGCAGTTCACATCCCAGGCGTGGAAAACTGGGAAGCAGACTTTCTCAGTCGCCAGGGCATGGACGCAGGAGAATGGTCCCTTCACCCGGACGTGTTTCAGCAGATCTGTTGCCGCTGGGGGACGCCGGACGTCGATCTGATGGCGTCACGACACAACAACAAGGTCCCAGTTTTCATGGCACGGTCTCACGATCACCGAGCACTGGCGGCAGACGCCTTGGTTCAGGATTGGTCGCAATTCCGACTCCCCTATGTGTTCCCACCTCTAGCATTGTTACCCAGAGTTCTCCGGAAAATCAGGTCCGACTGCCATCGAGCCATACTCGTCGCTCCAGATTGGCCAAGAAGGTCGTGGTACCCGGATCTGTGGCATCTCACGGTAGGCCAACCGTGGACACTACCAGACCGTCCAGATTTGCTGTCTCAAGGGCCGTTTTTCCATCTGAATTCTGCGGCCCTGAACCTGACTGTGTGGCCATTGAGTCCTGGATCCTAGCGGCCTCAGGTTTATCTCATGAAGTTGTTGCCACAATGAGACAGGCTAGAAAACCATCCTCAGCTAAGATCTATCACAGAACGTGGAAGATATTCTTAGCGTGGTGCGTGGCTCAAGGGTTTTCTCCCTGGCCATTTGCATTGCCAACTTTTCTTTCCTTCCTGCAGTCTGGGTTGGAAAAAGGCTTGTCGCTTAGCTCTCTTAAGGGTCAAGTCTCCGCGCTATCCGTATTCTTTCAGAAGCGCTTGGCACAGCTTTCTAAAGTACGCACTTTTCTCCAAGGAGTTTGTCATATCGTTCCTCCTTACAGACGGCCATTGGAACCCTGGGATCTGAACAAGGTTCTCATTGCTCTCCAGAAGCCGCCTTTCGAGCCTTTGAAAGAGGTTCCCCTTTCTCGGCTTTCACAAAAGGTAGTTTTTCTTGTGGCGGTCACGTCTCTTCGAAGAGTGTCCGAGCTAGCGGCGTTATCTTGCAAATCTCCCTTCCTGGTGTTTCACCAAGACAAGGTAGTACTGCGTCCAATTCCAGAGTTTTCTCCCAAGGTGGTTTCTTCCTTTCATCTCAATCAGGATATCACTTTACCATCTTTGTGTCCGCATCCAGTTCACCAATTTGAAAAGGGTTTACATCTGTTGGACCTGGTGAGAGCACTCAGGATTTACATTTCTCGCACGGCGGCTCTACGCCGTTCTGATGCGCTCTTTGTCCTAGTCGCTGGTCAGCATAAGGGATCGCAAGCTTCCAAATCCACCCTGGCGCGGTGGATCAAGGAACCAATTCTTCACACATACCGTTCTGCTGGGCTTCCGATTCCATCTGGACTGAAGGCCCATTCTACCAGAGCCGTGGGTGCGTCCTGGGCATTGCGGCATCAGGCTACGGCTCAGCAAGTGTGCCAGGCGGCTACCTGGTCGAGTCTGCACACGTTTACCAAACACTATCAAGTGCATACCTACGCTTCGGCAGATGCCAGCCTAGGTAGACAGGTCCTTCAGGCGGCGGTGGCCCACCTGTAGGAAGAGGCTGTCTGACAGCCCGTTCATGTGGTATCTTTTTACCCACCCAGGGACTGCTTTTGGACGTCCCACTGTCTGGGTCTCCCAATTAGGAGCGAAAAAGAAGAAGGGAATTTTGTTTACTTACCGTAAATTCCTTTTCTTCTAGCTCCAATTGGGAGACCCAGCACCCGCCCTATTTGTTCTTAGGGTTTCGTTTTTCGGGTGCACATGTTGTTCATGTTGTTTCTTAAGTTCTCCGATCGTGTTATCGGATTGAATTTGTTTTTGAAACTGTTATTGGCTTTCCTCCTTCTTGCTTTGGTACTAAAACTGAGGAATCTGTACTCCTACGGGAGGGTGTATAGCCAGAAGGGGAGGGGCCTTACACTTTTAAGTGTAGTTCTTTGTGCGGCCTCCAGAGGGCAGTAGCTATACACCCACTGTCTGGGTCTCCCAATTGGAGCTAGAAGAAAAGGAATTTACGGTAAGTAAACAAAATTCCCTTCTTTTTTTTTTTTTTTTTTTCTTTGGATATGAGAAAAATATAGCCATGACATTTCGCCAAAAAATACCTCCAATAATGTAAATCATATTAAAAAAAAAAAAAAGTCTAGTAATTCACAATAATACACAAAATCTAATTGTTTTTTCTTCCCACGTAGGCCATTGTATGGGATGAATACCTGACGGGCCCTTTTGGATTAATTGCCCAGTATTCGCTGTTGAAGGTATCTTTTTATTTGTAGGTGCAGCACCTCTTAAGATGTATTCCTGGTCACGGTTTGGTGAATCCGGGCTGTTCTTGTTTTTAGGAACATGAAGTGGAGAAAATGTTCACACTTAAGTCGGGCCCACTACCATCATCCGATGTTAAAAACATCATATTTTTGGTCAGACCCAGACTGGAGCTAATGGACATAATTGCTGAGAATATTCGGAGGTATTTCTTCTCCTTAATGTTCTGTGTATTGTTACTTAACCCCTTCACTCTCGGTTGATTTTCAGTTTTGTGGTATTTCTTCCCCCTCTTCAAAGAGAGATATATATATATATATATATATATATATATATATATATATATATATATATATATATATATATATATATATATATTTTTAATTTGTCCATCAATATTGCCATATATCAGGGCTTTTTATTGCGGAACGAGTTGTATTTTTGAATGACACCATATACAGTATGTATTTAATTGTCCCCTTGGGGACTTGAAACTGTGACCGCTCAATCACTTGTGCTGTACAGATCAGGGCTTCAGCACAGCTTTGTATAGTAAAAATCCCAGTCTCCTATAAATGCCGTTCTGTCCTCTTCCTATTACCACTTTGGTTGCTGATATTTTTTGAAATGTCATTATAACATCCAGGTAACGAACTACGCTTTTTTTTATATATATATTGCTAATAGAGAAGATAAAGGGCGCTCCAATCAACGGGATTTCCACATTTTATTTGTGCCTCGCCGTAGTCTGCTGTGTGAGCAGAGACTTGAGGATCTTGGAGTTCTTGGCTCGTTTTATCATCGAGAGGAATACCGCCTGAACCTGATCCCCTTTGATGGAGATCTGTTGTCTATGGAATCTGAAAATGCTTTCAAGGTAAGGCTGGATTCACACATAGCGGCAACGACGTCGCTGTTACGTCACCATTTTCTGTGACGTAACAGCGAACTTGTAAGTCGCTGTTATGATCGCTGCTTAGCTGTCAAACACAGCGACGCAGCAGCGATCATAACCTCGCTACATGTGCAGAGAGCAGGGAGCTGCGCACACTGCTTAGCGCTGGCTCCCTGTTCTCCTAGCTACAGTACACATCGGGTTAATTACCCGATGTGTACTGCAGCTACATGTGCAGAGAGCAGGGAGCCGGCACTGGCAGCGTGAGAGCTGCGGAGGCTGGTAACGAAGGTAAATATCGGGTAACCACCTTGGTTACCCGATGTTTACCCTGGTTACAGCTTACCGCAGCTGCCAGATGCCGGCTCCTGCTCCCTGCTCGCTTCATTTCGTCGCTCTCTCCCTGTCACACACAGCGATCTGTGCGTCACAGCGGGAGAGCAACAATAAAAAAACGAACCAGGGCTGTGTGTAACGAGCAGCGATCTCACAGCAGGGGCCAGATCGCTGCTCAGTGTCACACACAGCGAGATCGCTAATGAGGTCACTGGTGCGTCACAAAAAACGTGACTCAGCAGCGATCTCGCTGTGTGTGAAGCACACCTAAGATGACAAAAGCTCTACTGGGCGAGATTAGCCATCACTAATGGGCACAAAAGAAAGTGTTACTATATGCCGCGATATCTCCTGCATCATTTTCTCCACGCCAAGCATTATATATTCTAGTAAACATTGAAAAGGCTCCACAATCAAGTGGCATGATTGGTTTGAGAGAAAACATACATGCTTTATGGTTGTTGATTCACTAGGACCCCAGACTTAGCCCTCCATGAAACAGAGGATGATGTATTTTGCTGATTATTGCAATCACATGCCAAGGTCTGGATCCAAAAACCATCATGACATGACATAAGGGCCAGTGGTGACTTTTTTTTTTTTTCTTTTTCTGAACTTTACTTAAAAACAAAAAATAAAACTTCCACATTTAGTTATAGTTCTTATTTCTAACAGGAATGCTATTTGGAGAATGATCAGACAACACTTTATCATGCAGCGAAGGGGCTCACCACTTTACAGGCCCTGTATGGGACCATTCCGCAGATTTGTGGGAAAGGCGAGTGTGCCAGGGTAAGTATGGCCTGCAGGTAAGGTTATATGCCTGCTTTCAGGGTGATGCCCATCACTCTAGGAGCTGAGTGTTCATACATGAATTCCTCACTAATAATTTCTCTTTTGTTATCCGATGCTGTATGTTAACTTTTCATAAGTTTATTTTTATTTAATAAATCAATAGTACACCTGGAAATAAGCAACTCTGTAATATATCTCATGTGACAAATCTGCTTCTTTCTCTGCCAGAATTGATCAGTCATTCTCAAAAGTCTCAATTCTGATGTAAAAATCTGTATTCAGTGAAGACTTTCCCATTACTGAGATAGGAAATGGCAGTTGGTGCTGATGAGATTCTAGGTAGAAGAGGGTGGATGGGCAGAGCTCTGCCTCCTAGCTCTTCCGCTCTGCCTCCTAGCTCTTCCGCTCTGCCTCCTACATAGAATTTTATCAGCACCAACTGCCATCTCTGATCTCAGTAATGGAAAAGTCTTCACTGAATACAGATTTTACCTCAGAATTGACAATTTTGATTGATCAATTCTGGCAGAGATAGAAGCAAATTTGTCTGATGATGATCAACTTTTTAATATATTTTATGTGCACTATTCATTTATGAAGTAAAAATGTAAAAAGTTAGATTTGTCAGTCGACCATCTCCCACATTGAAGTAACACGGATTTGATGTTAGATAAATGGTACATTTACAGACGGCCATGTTTCTGCTATTTTGCGTTGGGGCATAGCTTTACACCTGGTCACTAATTCCATTGAGTGCCTGCGGCTCCTGAGTGCTTCTCCAGATACTGCCCTCTCTTCTCTGAAATGATTTGTATGTGGTGAAAAAACAAAAAACCCAACTGTCACAAATCCATTATTTTCCCTTTGGAGAAACTTTTCTCGGCTACTCCTTTCTAGTTTTGCAAGCAGTAAGCCACGTGGGGATTTATCCTGTGGTCATAACCTGCTAAATGATCAGAAGTTGTTCTGTGCCGTCTGATAACGTTGGGTTTTCTTCTAGCATGTGGCCAATATGATGATCAGGATGAAGCGAGAGTTGGGTGGAAGCAACAACCAGATAACTCCAGTGTTTGACACCCTTTTATTGCTGGATCGTAATGTAGATTTGCTGACCCCACTGGCAACTCAACTCACTTATGAAGGACTTATCGATGAAGTCTATGGCATCCAGAATAGTAAGTGTGTGTAATGATAATTTTGTGATGGTTACACTATAGCAATGGAGCTTTTCATATTCATAACCATATGGATCATAGTATGATTTGTAGAAAACCCGTCACCAGGTACAAAGTGAGCAACCTTTCCTATTATCTATTTCTTTATCGTTCCTATGGGAGACCCAGACATTGGGTGTATAGCTTCTGCCTCCGGAGGACATACAAAGTACTACACTAAAAAGTGTAGCTCCTCCCTCTGAGCCTATACACCCCCTGGAGAACCAGATCTAGCCAGTTCATTGCTTTGTGTTCAGGAGGCATACATCCACACATGCATTCTCATCTGATTTTTCATTTTTGGAAAAAGTTTGAAGAAAAGCGGGTCCAAGTCTGGACCCCCGGCATGTCCCTTCTCACCCCACTGTGTCGGCGGTGCTGTTAAGGTTGATTCCAAGGCTGGAGCCTTACATGCCACGCTCCTTCACCATCCCTCGGGCTCTGGCTTGAAGTGGGAGCCAGCACGGTTCTCCATGCTTTGCAGAAGACCGGTCTCCATCCGCAGCCCTTCAGGATCCTGCTGGACGGAGCACTCATCCCCAGGGACTTGAAACCCTGCGTCCCAGCAAGCTAAGTACCTGAGACGTTTATATTCTGGGGGTCCCTGTACTTTATTATGGTGGGAGAGTGTGCTGAGTCACTTTTCTGACATTTCCGGCCGGTTTTCTGGCTGTCGCCTGAGAACCGCGCCGATGGTGCCTGCGCGCCGGCCGCACCGCTCAAATTTAGGCCCCGGCTTCGCCGGAGGCCTAGTTTCGGTTTCACTGCCCTCGCATGTCATTCATGCAGAGGGACAGTGTGGCTCCGCCCAGCGGCCGTTCTGCACATGGGAGGGACACTCCTCACTGGGTACATGTCTCCTCCCCTGTAAGTCTCTTTGGCCCTCCAGATCCCGCTCTGAGTTGGTCCCGCCCCCTCTCTTCGCTCCGGCGGCCATTTTCTCAGCGTTCTTCCCTGCGATCAGCGCTGGCTGCAGCATCCCTGCTGAGGTGCTTGGGGGTCCGGGCTTCGGGATCTGGAGGGCACACACCGCTCCAGCGGTCTGGTAAGCCACAACCTCTGGTTGTGGGCCTCTGTATATACTCTCTGGGGGTCACTCTGGCAGAGCCCCCACTTCAGCAGCATGTCTCACACGAGGAGCAAGGCTCCAAAGCTATATTCAGTATGCACTGCATGTAAGCTCGTGCTGCCTGAACCGAGCACATATCCACATTGTGATGCCTGCTCTAACCTGACAATGCCTCAGCCTAGAATCGCACCCACAGTGGTCTCTCCGGCTGCTCCGGCTCCTGTGGCTGAACCCCCAGCTTGGGTAGAATCCTTATCTAGGTCTATCTCCCAGTCTTTTGCCGACTCCATGGGACAGCTGTCCCGGACTTTGCTGAACATGCATCAGCCCCCTTTACAGGGAGCCTCTGCTGCTAGGGCTCTCTCAGCGGAGCTCACAGAGGATTCTTCATCTGGTCCCAGGCCCCGTCCTCCTAAGAGGAGACGTAGGGCTCCCTCCCCTTCCTCGTCCCGCGGCTCTGTTTCAGAGGCTGACTCGCGGGACGAGAAAGGATGCCTTTACAGGGGGCTCGGAGGCTACCTTCATGTGCCCCATTGATCTGTCCGAAAGTGACTCAGATGTTAGTGATTTGATTGCGTCCATTAATTCTGTACTGGACCTCAATCCGCCAGTATCAGAGGAGCAACCCTCTCTGGCAGAAAAGCACCAGTTTACCTTGCGTAAGAGGACAAAGAGTGTGTTCTTTAACCACTCCAGTTTTCAGGCCGCTGTGACCAAGCCTAGGGCCTGTCCTGACAAACGCTTCCCAAAGCGTGGTTCTGATGACCGTTTCCCCTTTCCACCTGAGGTGGTCAAGGAGTGGGCTCATTCACCAAAGGTAGACCCCCCGGTGTCTAGACTCTCAGCCCGGACAGTTGTATCAGTGGCTGATGGCACCTCTCTTAAGGATTCCACTGACCGCGAGGTTGACCTTCTGGCCAAATCTGTATATGAGGTGGCAGGGGCCTCGTTCTCCCCATCTTTTGCAGCAGTGTGGGCTCTCAAAGCCATCTCTGCTTCTCTAGAGGAGATGCATTCCCTCGCCAGGGAATCTATGCCCGAAATGGTTGCCTTAACTTCCCAAGCTTCCGCTTTTTCATCCTATGCCATGTCTGCCATGCTGGAGGCTTCTCACCGCACTGCGGTGGCTTCGGCTAATTCCCTCGCTATCCGCAGGATCTTGTGGCTTCGAGAGTGGAAGGCAGATGCTTCTTCAAAGAAGTACCTTGCTGTGCTCCCTTTTGCTGGGTCCAGGCTATTCGGTGAACAACTGGATGAAATTATTAAGGAAGCTACTGGCGGGAAGAGTACTTCCATGCCACAAACCAAAACCAGGAAACCTGTCCAGGGTAGGAATCAGTCGAGGTTTCGTTCCTTTCGTTCCTCCAACTGGTCGTCCTCTAAGCCCTCGGCCTCGTCCACTAACTCAGCCAAGGACCCAAAATCCAACTGGTGCACAAAGGCGCGTCCACAGAAGACCGCAGGAGCTGCTGCCACTAAGGCAGCCTCCTCTTGACTATCTGTCCGCGCCAGCAACGTCCTTAGTCGGTGGCAGGCTCTCCCACTTTGGCGACGCGTGGTTTCAACACGTCTCCGATCAGTGGGTGCGGGATGTCATCTCCCACGGCTACAGGATAGAATTCTCTTCCAGCCCGCCAAACAGATTTTTTCTGTCAACTCCCCCCTGTTCCAAGGCCGCCGCCTTCTCTCAGGCCGTGGCATCCTTGCAGGCCAACGGAGAAATTGTACCGGTTCCCGCCCGGGAACGGTTCAGAGGTTTCTACTCAAATCTCTTCCTAGTCCCTAAAAAGGACGGTTCCTTCCGGCCCATCCTGGATCTCAAGCTTCTCAACAAGCATGTTCAGGTGCGGCATTTTCGCATGGAATCTCTGCGGTCAGTCATTGCCTCAATGACCCAAGGGGATTTCCTGGCATCCATCGACATCAGAGATGCCTATCTGCATGTGGAAATTGCAGTTTCTCACCAGCGTTGGCTACGTTTTGCAATCGGAGAGGAACATTTCCAATTCGTAGCTCTCCCCTTCGGGTTAGCCACGGCCCCTCGGGTATTCACCAAGGTTATGGCAGCAGTGATTGCGGTTCTGCACCTCCAGGGGTTGGCAGTGATTCCTTACCTGGACGACCTTCTAGTCAAGGCTTCATCCAGCGCAGACTGTCAGCGGAGTGTCTCACCCACTCTCGCCACTCTAGCCCAATTCGGGTGGCTGGTCAATCTGCCCAAATCCACTCTGACTCCGACCCAGAGGCTCACGTACCTAGGGATGCAGTTCGAGACTCTGCCGGCACTTGTGAAGTTGCCCTTGATCAAACAGCAGTCCCTCCAACTGGCGGTGCGCTCTCTGCTGAGGCCCCGCCGTTATTCCATCAGGCACCTGATGCAGGTGCTGGGTCAGATGGTGGCGTCAATGGAGGCTGTTCCCTTTGCCCAGTTCCATCTGCGTCCTCTGCAGCTGGACATTCTCCGCTATTGGGACAAGCGGCCTTCCTCCTTGCACAGGTTAGGGGCTCTGTCGCCACAGACCAGGAGCTCTCTTCAGTGGTGGCTTCGGCCCCTCTCTGTCTCAGGGACGCTCCTTCCTGGCTCAGTCCTGGGTGGTTCTCACCACGGATGCCAGTCTATCCGGCTGGGGAGCGGTATGTCTCCACCACCGAGCACAGGGCACTTGGACTCCGTCAGTCAGCCCTCTCGATCAATGTGCTGGAAACCAGAGCCGTGCTCCTGGCTCTCCTAGCTTTTCACCACCTATTGGCGGGCAAGCACATCCGAGTCCAGTCAGACAACGCGACAGCGGTTGCCTACATCAATCACCAAGGCGGGACACGCAGCCGCCTGACAATGTTGGAGGTACAACGTATCCTTCAATGGACGGAGGACTCCAAGTCCACCATATCCGCAGTCCACATCCCAGGCGTGGAAAACTGGGAGGCAGATTATCTCAGCCGTCAAACCGTGGACAGTGGCGAGTGGTCCCTGCATCCGGCAGTGTTTCAGTCAATCTGCCGCAAGTGGGGCACTCCGGACGTGGACCTAATGGCATCCCGTCACAACAACAAGGTTCCGATTTACGTGGCTCGCTGCCACGATCCTCAGGCCTTCGCAGCGGACGCTCTGGTTCAAGACTGGTCCCAGTTTCGTCTGTCCTACGTGTTTCCCCCTCTAGCTCTCTTGCCCAGAGTCCTGCGCAAGATCAGAATGGAGGGCCGTCGGGTCATCCTCATTGCTCCGGACTGGCCCAGGCGAGCTTGGTACCCAGACCTGCTCCATCTGTCTGTAGAGGTGCCGTGGCATCTTCCGGACCGTCCAGACCTTCTCTCACAAGGTCCGTTTTTCCGCCAGAATTCTGCGGCTCTCAGATTGACGGCGTGGCTCTTGAGTCCTGGATCTTGACGGCTTCTGGTATTCCTCCTGAAGTCATTTCCACTATGACTCGGGCCCGGAAGTCTTCCTCGGCCAAAATCTATCACAGGACTTGGAAAATGTTCCTGTCCTGGTGTCGCTCTTCCGGCCATGCTCCTTGGCCTTTTTCCTTGCCGACCCTTCTGTCCTTTCTACAGTCCGGTCTGCAGCTAGGACTGTCCCTCAATTCTCTCAAGGGACAAGTCTCGGCTCTGTCAGTGCTGTTCCAGCGGCGTATCGCCCGGCTGGCTCAGGTCCGCACCTTCATGCAGGGCGCGTCTCACATCATTCCGCCTTACCGGCGGCCCTTGGATCCCTGGGACCTCAATTTGGTCCTCACGGCCTTGCAGAAACCCCCCTTTGAGCCTCTTAGGGAGGTTTCTTTGTTTCGTCTTTCACAGAAAGTGGTCTTTCTAGTGGCCATAACTTCCCTCAGGAGAGTCTCTGATTTGGCTGCGCTCTCTTCGGAGTCACCTTTTTTGGTTTTTCATCAAGACAAGGTGGTTCTCCGTCCAACTCCGGACTTTCTCCCTAAGGTGGTTTCTCCTTTCCACCTTAACCAGGACATTACCCTGCCTTCCTTTTGTCCGGCTCCTGTTCATCGCTTTGAAAAAGCGTTGCATACTCTGGATCTGGTGCGGGCGCTCCGGATCTATGTGT
Source organism: Anomaloglossus baeobatrachus (assembly GCF_048569485.1). NCBI lineage: Eukaryota > Metazoa > Chordata > Amphibia > Anura > Aromobatidae > Anomaloglossus > Anomaloglossus baeobatrachus. The sequence goes on from NC_134353.1 coordinate 744,846,394, forward strand.
CTCGCACCGCTGCTCTTAGGCAGTGCACCTCTCTTTATGTGCTAACCACAGGTCGGCGTAAGGGCCTCTCTGCTTCTAAGCCGACCTTAGCCCGTTGGATTAGGTCGACCATTTCGGATGCCTACCAGTGTTCTCAGGTGCCTCCCCCGCCGGGGATCAAGGCACACTCGACCAGAGCTGTCGGTGCCTCTTGGGCTTTCAGGCACCAGGCTACGGCTCAGCAAGTCTGTCAGGCTGCCACTTGGACTAGCCTGCATACCTTTTCAAAGCACTACCAAGTGCATGCTCATGCTTCGGCAGATGCGAGCTTGGGCAGACGCATCCTTCAGGCGGCTGTCGCCCATTTGTGAAGTTAGGCTTTGCCTACTTCTCAGTTTTTCTGTTTATTGCCACCCATGGACTGCTTTGAGACGTCCCAATGTCTGGGTCTCCCATAGGAACGATAAAGAAAAAGAGAATTTTGTTTACTTACCGTAAATTCTTTTTCTTATAGTTCCGTATTGGGAGACCCAGCACCCTCCCTGTTGCCTGTTGGCAGTTTCTTGTTCCGCGTGTTATCACCGGCTGTTGTCGTGGACAGAGTCTCCGGTTGTTCCGGTTCTTGCTCTGTTTTTTACTTGTGGGTGGCTATTCTCCTTCAGCTTTTGCACTAAACTGGCTAGATCTGGTTCTCCAGGGGGTGTATAGGCTCAGAGGGAGGAGCTACACTTTTTAGTGTAGTACTTTGGGTGTATAGCTTCTGCCTCCGGAGGACACACAATGTCTGGGTCTGCCAATACGGAACTATAAGAAAAAGAATTTACGGTAAGTAAACAAAATTCTCTTTTTTTTGTTCTCCATGTCGTTCCAGACATATAGGTGTGTGGTTTTATTATTTTTTTTATTTAGTGGTAATTTGCCAAGGGGGCATGTTCGCAGGATTCTCTGGGGGAATGTCTTTAGGCTGCTCTGCATTATTACTGAGAGCTTCAGCACCTTGGTAAGGACCATTAATAATTTGGCACTAAATATCTAATCGGAAGTCGAGGCAAGCAAAAAACCTATAATGCTCAGAGGAGTAAGATCAAGATAAAAACTGACTACTTTTGACCCAGAGACAACCACCCTTTAAAGCGAACCTGTCACCACTTTTTTGGTGTATAAGCTGCGGCCACCACCAACGGGCTCTTATATACAGCATTCTAACATGCTGTATATAAGAGCCCAGGTCGGGGGTATAACATAAAAAACACTTACCTAACGGTCATGCGGTGGTCCATATGAGCATCTCCGTTCTCTGGTGCCGGCGCCACCTCTTTCGGCCATCTTCGTCCTCTTTCTTCTCTAGCCGCGGTGTATGACTCGTCCGACGTCATCCACACTCGCCGGCATTCAGGTCCTGAGCAGGGCCGATCAAAGTATTGTAGTGCGCCTGCGCAGGATAGGTGAGTGTGTATGACGTAGACGCGTCATGCACATAGGCTTCAGAAAGAGGACGAAGATGGCTGAAAGAGACAGTGCCGGCACCGGACAACGGAGACGTCCATATGGCCCACCGTACAACCATTAGGTAAGTATTATAAAGTGATTTTTATGTTCTCACAGCGGCCTGGGTTCTTACATACAGCATGTTAGAATGCTGTATGTAAGAGCCCGGTGGTGGTGGCCGCAGCTTATACACCAAAAAAGTGGTGACAGGTTCCCTTCAACCGGTAGCCATTGTAATCTCAGTACAAGCAACTAACTGACATTTTGTGACTGGGCAGCAATTTTGTTAAAGTTATTCCATTACAGATATTTTCATCCCTATTTTATATAATTACAACAGGCAATGTGAAACTTCCCCCAGAAAAATTTGCTCCCAAGAAACAGGGTGAGGGTAGCAAAGAGCTCCCTACAGAAGCGAAGAAGCTGCTGCTGAACTCTGCTGAGGAGTTATATGCTGAGATCAGGGACAAAAACTTCAATGCTGTGGGCTCTGTACTGAGTAAGAAGGCCAAAATTATATCTGCAGCTTTCGAGGTAAATGGTATTGGTTTCTATCCTAGCATCCTTTTATATTCTGTGGATAGAATCAAATAAGAGTGTTTTGGGACTTTGATGTGTGTAGCCTACCCCTGGACAAGGCAGTGATATCAAATTGAGGGTCAGACATCTGGCACTTCTGGCTGACGTGGCTGCAATGTCCTGAAAATCCTTGCTTTCCATAATTGCTCATTACGCACAGCACCATGTATTGTGCAGCAGTTGTGCCCGGTGCTGCAGCTTTCCATAGCTCAGTACTTACTGCATGTCAATCTTAATCCCATTATCAGATACAGGAGTTCTGAATGTACAGCACTGGTCCTGGCAAGCTATAAAAGGGGCAACATAATGATCAATCATTGGGGGTGCCAATATGTCCAACTATAATCACTAAGATAATGATGGCCTATCCTGAAATAACACGCTGATATCATGGGGACTTGTTAAAAGATAAAGGACATTAATCGATCAATATAAATCCAGGTCTGGTGAACTCTTGAATTTCATGTAAGACGATTTGGCTTGGGTTTTTTTTTTGTGACATGTTGACGAGGTTAATTCTATCTTATTTATCTGGTTTAAATACTTACCCTAAAAAAATAATCTGCTAAATGTGATAATGAGATTGGCTGTCCTGTGAAATTGTAGGCTTCACAGCCAGGCATAATCCACCACGTGCCAGGACTTGCCCACTACATCACACCCAGCATTGTGCATGTGATTGCCAGTTGTGTTTTAGTTTTCTAAACCTTTATTCTGATTGATTTTATTTTGTAATCCTCATAAAATTTGGAATCCAAAATCCTTTTCTGATCTTAGTGATTTTTTTTTTTTTTTTTTTTTTTTTTTTTGTTTAAGGGTACTCCAGGCTGTTCCCAGACCCTTGATATCTATCTGAATTAGCCATGCAGTGCTCTGCCTCTGCTCTCTGCCTGAAGCTTGGTGGTATACATTATGCACTGTCATGGGTTGTACAGCAGAGGATAACAGCGTGTATTTGCATCTTGTTGACCTGCCTGCCACTAAAAAGGAGCAAGCCCCCTGTTCTTTGTCTGAATAGACAGATATCAGAGGGGTAGCGGCTAGGAACAACCTGGAGCAGGCGGCCATGGCCCCTGTTCTCTGCAACAGCCCGGAGCTTAACATGGATGTGTGACATAACGTGTGAGGGTTGAGGAGCAGCTCCTGTCACACTGCATTACAGTGTTATGAGGAGAATAGAACTGCACTGGGCATCTCATCTTCATAGTGTATGAGTGCAAGGACAATACAAACATTTTTGAGCTTCCCAGAGTACCCCTTTTAAAGAGGTGTGTGTGTGTGTGTGTGTGTGTGTGTGTGTGTGTTTTTGTTGTTTTTTGTTTTTTATAATTTAAGTTTGTTCAGAAAACTTCAGAAATTTGCTGATCTCCATTCTTCAACATTTCAATTCCCTGTTTTACGCTAACAATTTTTTTTTTTCCAAATGAAGGAGAGACACAATGCCAAAACCGTGGGTGAAATCAAGCAATTTGTCTCTCAACTGCCACACATGCAAGCTGAACGGGCATCTTTAGCAAATCACACATCTATTGCTGAGCTCATAAAGGATATAACTAGTAAGTGACATTCAAGTTTATTTTTTTAACAAAATTAAGTCTCTTTAAGCCCAAGAGCATAATTTATATTCATTTTATTTATTCTCTGGTGTCAAGATTTCTGCGACATGAGCTGTAGTTTTGAAAGACGGCATTCACTTTGCCATATAATGTAATGAAAATATGGGGGGTAAATTGTAAGTGTGGTAAAACAAAGGAGGATGAAGAATTTTTGCCTTTTTAACCCTTTAATGACCGCGGACAGTAATATTACATCCTAGCGGTCATAGTGCTACTGCCCGCGGTCTGCTGCCGGCAGCTTGCAGTGATCGGCGCACATCTAAGGTGATTTTACAGCTAAAATGTGTGCCTGCCAGGCACGAGCAGAATCGTTATCTCCCTGTGCCGTTTAACCCCTTAAATGGCGCTGTCAATATGTGACAGCGCCATTATAATAGCATCGGCGGTAAAAATTTACTCGCCGGCCGATATCGAAAGTCACGTGACTTCCGGTGATTGTCATGGTAGCACAGGGTCATGTGATTACTCCTGTAGCTCACATAACTCACTTTCTATTTTCACCCGGCCCAGAGCTGGATGAGACATGAAATGTGTATTTCTTTTTCGCTCCTAATTGGGAGACCCAGACAGTGGGTGTATAGCTACTGCCTCTGGAGGCCGCACAAAGAACTACACTTAAAAGTGTAAGGCCCCTCCCCTTCTGGCTATACACCCTCCCGTAGGAGTACGGATTCCTCAGTTTTAGCTTTGTGCGAAGGAGGTCAGACACGCACGCATAGCTCCATTGTTTTTAGTCAGCAGCAGCTGCTGACTATGTCGGATGGAAGAAAAGAGGGCCCATACAGGGCTCCCAGCATGCTCCCTTCTCACCCCACTGTATGTCGGAGGTGTTTGTAAGGTTGAGGTACCCATTGCGGGTACGGCGGCTGGAGCCCACATGCTGATTCCTTCCCCATCCCTTTTTACAGGGCTCTGGGTGAAGTGGGATTTACTGGTCTCCAGGCACTGAGACCGTGCTCCATCTACAGCCCCTGGAGAAGATGCTGGATGGAGCGGAGTACATCAGGGACATGGCCCTGCTTCCTCAAGGTACTCTGTGTCCCCGTGCATTTGGCGCTCACACCGCAGCATGCTGGGTGTTGTAGTGCGCCGGGGGACATCAGCGCTGCGGCGCTTGTGCCATGGCCTCATTCAGCTTCGCTGAAGCAGGCACACTATTGGGACACGGTCGCGCCGGCCGCTGGGACTGCGGCGCGGCTGGCACTTGTGGTGCGCCGGGGACTTCAGCGCGGGCCGCGCTTTTACGGCGGCCGCGCTGATAACTCGAGTCCCCGGCTTTTGCGGCCTGCTTCCGTTCGTTCCCGCCCCCAGACCTGCCAGTCAGGAGAGGGGCGGGACGCTGGTCAGTGCATCAGCGCTGAGGGCTGGAGTCGTTTTTACATACTCCAGCCCTCACAGTAGGCACAGAGGGGACACTGTTTCCCGCACTTTTGTTTAGGAACTCCCACGGACCGCCCCTCTCCACAGACGCCGGCAGCCATTCCTGCTGACACGCTGAGCTGCAGAGGGGAGCCGGGGAGACCCAGACAAGGAATTCTGCGCCTCTTACCCGCTATTCAGCGGGCGGTAAGCAGCCCTCAGGGCTCACCCCTCTTGTGCCAGTAGTATTATTAGTATTTTGTTCCTGCAAATACTTTGTACTGCATAGCGCTGGTCGCCCTTTTGGCTATAGACTCTCTCACATTGCAGAGAGCCAACAGCATGTCGTCCATAAAACGCAAGGGTGCCAAGGCACAGACATTATATGCTTCCTGCACCGCATGTGGGACTTTTCTACCGGCAGGCTCCACTGACCCCCATTGTGTGCAGTGCTCGGCCCCTGCGGCGCTTGCACAGTCGGGACCTCTGCTGGACGTGACCCAGGGTGTACCACCTGTGAATGCTGTCCAGGTGACAGGAACTGAGTTTGCAGCTTTTGCTGACAGAATGTCTCTCACTATGTCACAAATTCTTGACACATTGCGAGCTAGGCCTGTACTTCAGGCCACGGACACTGTGCAATCATTGCCCCCTGGTCCCCCTCAGCTGAATTACCTCCAAGCTCCGGGACGGGCACATACACCTCAGGGTGAAGACTCTGACTCGGACGATGGCCCCGGGCAGCCTAAGCGGGCTCGCTATGAGGGACCTTCACATTCATCTCAATGGTCAGGATCCCAGCGAGATGAATCTATGGGTGATGAGGCGGACGTAACTGATCAAGATTCTGATCCTGGGACCGCTCTCAATCTAGATACACCAGATGGTGACGCCATAGTTAATGATCTTGTAGCGTCCATCAATAAGATGTTAAATATTTCCCCACCAGCTCCTCTTGTGGAGGAGTCAGCTTCGCAGCACGAGAGAATCCATTTCAGATATCCTAAGCGTACATTAAGCACTTTTCTGGACCACGCTGACTTTAGAGACGCAATCCAGAAACCCCACGCTTATCCGGAAAGGCGTTTTTCTAAACGGCTTAAAGATACACGCTATCCTTTTCCCCCTGAGGTGGTCAAGGGTTGGACCCAGTGTCCAAAAGTGGATCCTCCAATTTCCAGGCTTGCAGCTAGATCTTTGGTTGCAGTTGAAGATGGAGCGGCACTTAAAGATGCCACTGACAGGCAGATGGAGCTCTGGCTGAAATCCATCTATGAAGCGATTGGAGCGTCGTTAGCGCCATCTTTTGCTGCCGTATGGGCACTCCAAGCTATCTCAGCCGGGCTTGTGCAAGTCGACTCAGTCACACGTGCATTTGCCCCGCAGGTAGCACCATTGACCTCGCAAATGGCGGCATTCGCGTCGTACGCAATTAATGCTGTTCTTGACGCTACAAGCCGCACGGCAGTGGCGTCAGCCAACTCCGTTGTTTTGCGTAGGGCCCTGTGGTTGAGACATTGGAAAGCAGATTCTCATTCCAAGAAGTGCTTAACCAATTTGCCTTTTTCTCGTGACCGATTGTTTGGAGAGCGTTTGGATGAAATCATCAAACACTCCAAGGGTAAGGACTCATCCTTACCGCAACACAGACAAAACAAACCCCAACAGAGGAAGGGTCAGTCTGGTTATCGGTCCTTTCGAGGACCGGGCAGGTCCCAATTCGCCTCGTCAAAAAAGACTCAAAAAGACCAGAGACGCTCAGATTCTTGGAGGTCTCAGTCACGCCCAAAAAGGACAGCCGGAGGAACCGTTGCCAAAACGGCGTCCTCCTGACTTGCAGTCTCCGATTCCCACACCCTCGGTCGGTGGGAGGCTTTCCCACTTTGGCGACATTTGGCTGTCACGCGTCAAAGACCGTTGGGTGAGGGATATTCTGTCTCACGGGTACAGGATAGAGTTCAGTTCTCGTCCGCCAACTCGTTTCTTCAGAACTTCTCCACCACCAGACCGAGCCGATGCTCTGTTGCAGGCGGTGGCCGCTCTAAAGGTGGAAGGAGTGGTGACCTCCGTCCCTCTGCAGGAACAAGGTCATGGTTTTTACTCCAATCTGTTTGTGGTCCCAAAAAAGGACGGATCGTATGAGTTTCGGGTGGATTATCAACTTTCCAAAGTCTCATCTCACCCCGACCCAATCTCTGACTTATCTTGGCATGGAGTTTCATACTCTCTCAGCGATAGTGAAGCTTCCACTGGACAAGCAGTGTTCGCTACGGACAGGAGTACAATCTCTCCTTCAGAGCCAGTCGCACTCACTGAGGCGCCTCATGCATTTCCTAGGGAAGATGGTAGCAGCAATGGAAGCGGTCCCGTTCGCGCAGTTTCATCTGCGCCCTCTACAATGGGACATTCTACGCCAATGGGATGGGAAATCGACGTCCCTCGACAGGACTGTCTCCCTCTCTCAGACTGCCAAGGACTCTCTGCGTTGGTGGCTTCTCCCCACCTCATTGTCACAGGGAAAGTCGTTCCTTCCCCCGTCCTGGGCAGTGGTCACGACGGATGCGAGCCTATCAGGGTGGGGAGCGGTGTTTCTCCACCACAGGGCTCAGGGGACGTGGACTCAGGAAGAGTCCACTCTGCAGATCAATGTTCTGGAAATCAGAGCAATCTATCTTGCTCTGCGAGCCTTCCAACAATGGCTGGAAGGCAAGCAGATTCGGATTCAGTCGGACAATTCCACGGCGGTGGCGTACATCAACCACCAAGGGGGAACACGCAGTCGCCAAGCCTTTCAGGAAGTCCGGCGGATTTTGACGTGGGTGGAAAGCAGAGCGTCCACCATATCCGCAGTTCACATCCCGGGCGTGGAAAACTGGGAAGCAGACTTTCTCAGTCGCCAGGGCATGGACGCAGGAGAATGGTCCCTTCACCCGGAAGTGTTTCAGCAGATCTGTTGCCGCTGGGGGACGCCGGACGTCGATCTGATGGCGTCACGGCACAACAACAAGGTCCCAGTTTTCATGGCACGGTCTCACGATCACCGAGCGCTGGCGGCAGACGCCTTGGTTCAGGATTGGTCGCAATTCCGACTCCCCTATGTGTTCCCACCTCTAGCATTGTTACCCAGAGTTCTCCGGAAAATCAGGTCCGACTGCCATCGAGCCATCCTCGTCGCTCCAGACTGGCCAAGAAGGTCGTGGTACCCGGATCTGTGGCATCTCACGGTAGGCCAACCGTGGGCACTACCAGACCGTCCAGATTTGCTGTCTCAAGGGCCGTTTTTCCATCTGAATTCTGCGGCCCTGAACCTGACTGTGTGGCCATTGAGTCCTGGATCCTAGCGGCCTCAGGTTTATCTCATGAAGTTGTTGCCACAATGAGACAGGCTAGAAAACCATCCTCAGCTAAGATCTATCACAGGACGTGGAAGATATTCTTAGCTTGGTGCTTGGCTCAAGGGTTTTCTCCCTGGCCATTTGCATTGCCAATTTTTCTTTCCTTCCTGCAGTCTGGGTTGGAAAAAGGTTTGTCGCTTAGCTCTCTTAAGGGTCAAGTCTCCGCGCTATCCGTATTCTTTCAGAAGCGCTTGGCACGGCTTTCTAAAGTACGCACGTTTCTCCAAGGAGTTTCTCATATCGTTCCTCCTTACAGACGGCCATTGGAACCCTGGGATCTGAACAAGGTTCTCATTGCTCTCCAGAAGCCGCCTTTCGAGCCTTTGAAAGAGGTTTCCCTTTCTCGGCTTTCACAAAAAGTAGTTTTTCTTGTGGCGGTCACGTCTCTTCGAAGAGTGTCCGAGCTAGCGGCGTTATCTTGCAAATCTCCCTTCCTGGTGTTTCACCAAGACAAGGTAGTACTGCGTCCAATTCCAGAGTTTTCTCCCAAGGTGGTTTCTTCCTTTCATCTTAATCAGGATATCACTTTGCCATCTTTGTGTCCGCATCCAGTTCACCAATTTGAAAAGGGTTTACATCTGTTGGACCTGGTGAGAGCACTCAGGATTTACATTTCTCGCACGGCGTCTCTACGCCGTTCTGATGCGCTCTTTGTCCTAGTCGCTGGTCAGCATAAGGGATCGCAAGCTTCCAAATCCACCCTGGCGCGGTGGATCAAGGAACCAATTCTTCACACATACCGTTCTGCTGGGCTTCCGATTCCATCTGGACTGAAGGCCCATTCTACCAGAGCCGTGGGTGCGTCCTGGGCATTGCGGCATCAGGCTACGGCTCAGCAAGTGTGCCAGGCGGCTACCTGGTCGAGTCTGCACACGTTTACCAAACCCTATCAAGTGCATACCTACGCTTCGGCAGATGCCAGCCTAGGTAGACAGGTCCTTCAGGCGGCGGTGGCCCACCTGTAGGAAAGGGCTGTCTGACAGCCCGTTCATGTGGTATCTTTTTACCCACCCAGGGACTGCTTTTGGACGTCCCACTGTCTGGGTCTCCCAATTAGGAGCGAAAAAGAAGAAGGGAATTTTGTTTACTTACCGTAAATTCCTTTTCTTCTAGCTCCAATTGGGAGACCCAGCACCCGCCCTATTTGTTCTTAGGGTTTCGTTTTTCGGGTGCACATGTTGTTCATGTTGTTTCTTAAGTTCTCCGATCTTGTTATCGGATTGAATTTGTTTTTGAAACTGTTATTGGCTTTCCTCCTTCTTGCTTTGGTACTAAAACTGAGGAATCCGTACTCCTACGGGAGGGTGTATAGCCAGAAGGGGAGGGGCCTTACACTTTTAAGTGTAGTTCTTTGTGCGGCCTCCAGAGGCAGTAGCTATACACCCACTGTCTGGGTCTCCCAATTGGAGCTAGAAGAAAAGGAATTTACGGTAAGTAAACAAAATTCCCTTCTTCTTTATCGCTTCATTGGGGGACACAGAGACCATGGTTGTATGCTGCTGCCACTAGGAGGCGACACTAAGCAAAAAAAGGTAAACTCCTCCTATGCAGTTTACACCCACCAACTGGCAATCGTTCCTCAGTTTAAGCTTAGTGTCCATAGGAGGTGCACACACTTGGGGCTGCTCTCAGCCCCCCACGTTTGTATTTTTAATTTGTTTGCTTTTCTCTATCGCTTTCATTGGGGGACACAGGACCATGTGTGTATGCTGCTGTGACTAGGAGGCTGACACTAAGTGAACATAAAAAGAGTTAGCTCCTCCCTGGCAGTGTACACCCCGAGCCGGAGGCGGGACTATGCCAGTTTTTTGCTTAGTGTCGTAGGAGGCTGATGTGGGCCCATATCTCTTTGGGCCAACCTCAGCCTAGGCTATTTCTTTTTTTCCGTTTTTTTTTCAACCTATACGGCGCCGCTCAGAGTTCTCATCCTTTTTACGCTTTTTATCTCTTCTGCAGGGTTAAAGATCCTGCATCAGAGAGTATCCTCGCCTGCTCTTTCCCTACAGGGTATCGTCCCCACTCGAGACACAGCCCTTATCCCCCTCCGGCCCCATGGTACCACCCCAGGGGCTGATTGGGGTCCCACTCATTTACGTTTTATGGGCTCACTCCCCGTCGACCCCCCTATGGTACCGTCCCAAGGGGTGTTTCGGGTGGAGACTGCGAGGAAGCATCAAGCGCAGGAGCGCTCACAGCATCAGGCCTCCCCCACCGTTCTCCCCTGTTTCACTGGGCCCAGGCAAAGGAGCACACACTGCAGCGCAGGAGCGCTCTGCAGTCTTCCACACAGCCCCCCAGCAGCCTCCCCTGGCACTTGCCAGCACAAGCCTGCACTCACCGGGGGCCTTCAGCAGCCAGGATGGGACCCAGGGATCTGGACACCGCGCAGGGACGCAGGTAAGCCCTGCTCCGCGCGTAGCGCTGCGCTCCCGGCGGCCGCCGCTCACAAATTTAGTCCCCGGCTTCGGGCCTACCATTAGGCCGGAGCTCTCCGCCCCCCCGTTTGCGCGCGTCTTCCTGGCCCGCCCCCCGCTTTTTTCTGCCCAGCAACAGCAGAGATCATCCCTAACACGCCCCCTCAGTAAAAAAAAAAAAAAGAAAAAAGAGGCGTTTTTCTTACAAACGCCCCACCTCAGCACAGGCAGGCCACTGAGCAGCAGCATCTATTTTCCGGTGGCTGCCCCCAGCTACTCTGAGCCTCCTGCTGACCCGGGGAGGACACAGGCCTGGGTGAGTGCTGTTGCTGATTAGGACCAGCAACTTTTCTTACACTTTTTTCTTCTCACTTTTTTCTTTGTCGCTCCATTGGGAGACCCAGACAATTGGGTGTATAGCTTCTGCCTCTGGAGGCCACACAAAGTATTACACTTTTAATAAAAGTGTAACCCCTCCCCTCTGCCTATACACCCTCCCGTGGACCACGGGCTCCTCAGTTTTATGCTTTGTGTGGAAGGAGGCACACATCCACTCATGCATTCTCATACATAGTTATGACGGATGGAAGAAAAGAGGACCCCGATGGGGTCCCCGGCATGTTCCCTTCTCACCCCACTATGTCGGCGGTGTTGTTAAGGTTGAGGTACCCATTGCGGGTACAGAGGCTGGAGCCACATGCCGTCTCCTTCACCATCCCTTATGCGGCTCTGGGAGAAGTGGGATCCTAAGCGGTCATCCACATGCTGGGACCGTGTTCCATCCGCAGCCCCTGGTGGTACCTGCCGGTCCGGAGCTTCTTCATCCCCAGGGACTGGGCCCTGCAACTTGAAGGTACTAGCCTGCACACTTTCACGAAGCACTATCAAGTGCATACCTATGCTTCGGCAGACGCCAGTCTAGGTAGGCGAGTCCTCCAGGCGGCGGTTGCCCACCTTTAAGAGGGGTCCGTTTTCGGCTTTTTATTGAGGTATTGCTTTACCCACCCAGGGACTGCTCTTGGACGTCCTAATTGTCTGGGTCTCCCAATGGAGCGACAAAGAAAAAGGGAATTTTGTTTACTTACAGTAAATTCCTTTTCTTCTAGCTCCTATTGGGAGACCCAGCACCCGCCCCTGTGCCCTTCGGGCTGGTTGTTCTTTTGTGTACACATGTTGTTGATGTTGATTTGTTCTTTGGGTTCATGGTCTTCAGTTCTCCGAACATCCTTCGGATTGAATTTACCCTAGACCAATTTATAAGTTTTCTCCTTCCTGCTTTTGCACCAAACTGAGGAGCCCGTGGTCCACGGGAGGGTGTATAGGCAGAGGGGAGGGGTTACACTTTTTTTTAAAAGTGTAATACTTTGTGTGGCCTCCAGAGGCAGAAGCTATACACCCAATTGTCTGGGTCTCCCAATAGGAGCTAGAAGAAAAGGAATTTACGATAAGTAAACAAAATTCCCTTTTTCCTGCCTATCTCCTGTCTCCTCCCTAGTGTCTCTAGTGGGAGCCCCCTGAGCAGCCATGCCTAACTCTAAGTCTTCCCGATCCAAACAGGTCCCTTTCATAATGCATTTTGCGTGCTCGTCCTACAACGAAAAATTCTCCCAAGGCCAGGCTACTCCCCTCTGCGCAGTTTGCGTCCCTGACCCACAGCCCACGCAGATTGCCCCAGACGCCGCCGGCACCCCCATCCCACTCGCTACTGCAGCAGTACAGGATGCACCGAGCCCCAATGCACTCCCTCCCCCGGAGTGGCTGACTTCTCTCTCCCAGTTGGTGGATTCCCTGTCGAGGGCGTCTCAGACCATCGCGCAGGCTTTGCAGTCGCTCCCTACGCTCAGCCAGGCCCCGCAGGTCCAGCCGTCGCAGGATGACAGTCGGTCTGACCCAGAACCGACTACTGGAGCGCGGAAGCGGACCCGCACGGTTTCGTCTTCCAATTCCTCCCAGAGGTCCCTCTCCCCTCCAAGGCCCGAGAGCCACTCGTCTCCGAGACCGTGTGATGATTCAGGGGAAGAGTCGGATGCAGCCTCCCTTATGGACTCAGATCAGGCAGCCGACGTCAGGCGTATGGTGGACAGCCTGGTCGACGCGGTGAATACGACGCTGAAGCTACAGCCTGACTCTGCCACCACCCAGAGCTCACAGGTATCTTTCAAACGACTTAAGCGTGTTCACAGGTATTTCTGCGATCATCCGGAGTTTGCTGAGATCTTACGCAAGCACAGACAGCAACCGGACAAGACGTTCAACAACGGTAAGTCGATTGATTTACACTATCCCTTCCCCGAGGATCTCAGGAAGGAATTGGCGGGCTCAGCGTTGGTCGACCCTCCGGTCTCCCGTCTGGCCTCGCATACAGTTCTATCTCTGCCGCAGGGAACATCGCTCCGTGATGCCACGGACCGTAAAATCGAGAGATTCGAACGTTCAGCTTTTGAGGCGGCAGGCGCGGCCCTGTCTCCAGCCTTCGCCGCCGTCTGGGTAGCTAAGGCCATGGTGACCTGGGCCGACACCCTCTGCAGAGGGCTTCGCTCGCAGTCGGGCGATCCCGAGCTTGTCAACATGGCTGCACAGATTGCCCTGGCGGGTGAGTACATCATTAACGCATCTCTGTCTACAGCCAATTGCGCAGCACAAGCGGCCAGCAACACGGTGGCAATCCGCCGGGCAGTCTGGCTCAGAGCCTGGAATACAGACGCGGCTTCAAAGAAATCACTTACCGCCCTCCTGTTTGCAGGAGGCCGACTGTTTGGGGACAGGCTCGATCAGATTATCGCCGAGGCTACGGGAGGAAAGAGCACCTCCCTTCCACAGCTGAGACCAAGGCGTTTCCCACGCCGCCAGCCAACCTCAGGTTTTCGCCCCTTTCGCAGCTTCAGTTCCCCGGCACAGCCTAGGAGGAACAGATCCCCGCAGAGAAGCAGGAAGAACCAGTCTTTCAAAACAAATCCCTCCTGGCGTTCCAGACCACGCCAGCCTGCCAAACCAGCATCTAGATCTCAGCGATACTCCTCCAAATGACTCCCAGGTGGGGGGGGCGCCTTTCTCTGTTCCAACACGTCTGGCTCCCTTTGATCACAGACGCTTGGGTCAGAGAAATTCTAGTCTCGGGTTTCAAGATAGAATTTACGTCAATTCCTCCAAGCCGCTTCTTCCTTTCCCATCCTCCTGAGTCGGACGCGCGAGCTCGCCCCTTTTTTCGCGCCATCAAATCTCTGCACCGCTCAGGGGTCGTGATTCCGGTTCCAGATTCGGAGCGGTTCAGAGGAGTTTACTCCAACCTCTTCGTTGTCCCCAAGAAGGATGGCACTGTGCGCCCTGTTCTCGACCTCAAGATCCTCAACAGGTACTTCAGAACCCGAAGATTTCGCATGGAGTCCCTCCGATCGGTGATTGCCTCCATGGAGGTTGGCGAATTCCTCGCCTCTCTGGACATACAGGACGCATATCTGCATATCCCGATTGCATACCAGCACCAAAGATTCCTACGCTTTGCCGTAGCACACGATCATTACCAGTTCACTGCCCTACCGTTTGGTCTTGCTTCCGCGCCTCGAGTGTTCACGAAAGTCATGGCTGCTGCCATGTCGATCCTGCACTCCAGAGGTGTTTTGGTAATTCCATACCTGGACGACTTACTGATCAAAGGGTCCTCTTTCAACGACTGTCGTCTAAGTGTCCAGAACACCATCGACACTCTATCCCATCTCGGTTGGCTCATCAATCGGAAGAAGTCCTCGTTGACCCCGGCTCGCCGGATTACCTTCCTAGGCATGGAGTTCAATACCATCCAAGGACGCGTGTTCCTTCCACAGGAAAAGATTGTCTCCCTCTGGAAAGACGTCCAGACCCTCCACCACTCCAGGGCGGTGTCCATACGATTTGGTATGAGGGCCCTAGGTCGGATGGGGGCGGCAATAGAGGCGGTTCCGTTTGCCCGCTTCCACCTTCGCTCTCTTCAGCTATTCCTGCTGCACAATTGGGACAAGACTCTATTCACCTTGGATCGCAAGATACGTTTGTCCCCGAAAGTCCGCCACTCGCTGCGCTGGTGGACCAACAGCCAGAATCTCGTCAAAGGAACGTCGTTCTTACCGGTGCACTGGAAGACTGTCACCAGTGATGCCAGCCTTCTAGGCTGGGGAGCGGTCTTCCAGCACCACACGGCTCACGGTCAGTGGTCCTACCAGGAAAGCCGGCTCCCGATCAATGTTTTGGAGATCAGAGCAGTCCTACGAGCCCTGCAAGTTTTTCAACGCCTTCTCCAAGGGTCTCCAATCAGGATACAATCGGACAACGCCACGGCGGTGGCATACATCAATCATCAGGGCGGCACGAGGAGCATCATGGCGATGAGAGAGGTGAAGAGGATCATACAGTGGACAGAGTCTCACAACGCCAGGATCTCCGCGGTACATATCCCCGGCGCGGAAAACTGGGCGGCCGACTACCTCAGCAGACAGGGTCTGGCGTCGGGCGAATGGTCTCTAAACGGAGAGGTTTTCGAGCAGATTTGCCACAGGTGGGGGACTCCGGATGTGGACCTGATGGCCTCGCGGTTCAACAATCAAGTTCCACAGTTCATATCCCGCTACCACGACCAGCAGGCGCTAGGAGTCGACGCCCTCATTCTTCCGTGGAATCAGTTCAGACTACCGTTCATCTTTCCGCCGCTGCCACTGATCCCAAGAGTCCTCAAGAAAATCAAGGCAGAGGGCATTCCGGTGATTCTCATCGCTCCAGAATGGCCCACGCGAGCATGGTTCGCAGAACTCGCACAGCTCGTCGCAGACACCCCATGGCGGCTTCCAGATCGGCCGGACCTGCTGTCTCCGCTCTTCCATCAAAATTCAGGGGTTCTCAATTTGACGGCATGGCTCTTGAATCCTGGCTATTAGCCCAGTCAGGATTTGCTCCAGAAGTGATTCAGACTATGATTAGGGCTCGAAAGCCCTCATTGTCAAAGATCTACTACCGCACCTGGAAGGCATTTTTTCAGTGGTGCGAGGTCAACGGCAATCTCTCCCCGCTAGTTCTTTCTCTACCGACGCTTCTAGCGTTCCTTCAGACAGGGTTGCGAGCGGGTCTCTCGCTGGCAACCATCAAGGGGCAGGTTTTGGCTTTGTCTGTTCTTTTCCAAAGAAACCTAGCATCACGTCTGCAGGTCAAGACGTTCATCCAAGGAGTCGCTCATCTGAATCCGCCCTATCGGGCTCCGCTAGAACCATGGGATCTTAATCTGGTTTTAGGTTCCCTCCAACTGGCTCCATTTGAACCACTCAGAGAATCTTCATTCTCACACTTATCCTGGAAAGTGGTCTTTTTGGTGACTGTCACTTCAATCAGGAGAACGTCCGAACTGGCAGCTCTTTCGTGCCGCTCACCTTTTATTGTTTTTCACCAGGACAAGGTTGTCCTGCGCCCGTCTCCGGAGTTCCTGCCGAAGGTGGTGTCTCCTTTTCACCTGAATGAGGAGATCGTGCTTCCATCTTTTTGTCCGGCACCCACTCGCTCCTTGGAAAGGTCACTACACACTCTGGACTTAGTACGAGCGCTCAGGACTTACGTCTCGAGAACTGCGCCTTTCCGCAAATCAGACAACCTGTTCGTCCTGCCTGCTGGTTCCAAGAAGGGTATGCCGGCGTCCAAGGCTACCATTGCCAGGTGGAGCAGATCAGCCATTGCGGAGGCCTACCGAATCAGGGACAAGTCCCCTCCGAGGGGAGTAAGAGCCCATTCCACCCGTGCAGTTGGGGCGTCTTAGGCAATCAGACACCAGGCTTCAGCCGAGCAAGTCTGTAAAGCCGCAACGTGGTCCAGTCTTCATACCTTCACCAGGTTTTACAAGGTCCACACCCAGGCATCAGCAGATGCCTGCCTTGGGAGAAAGGTGTTGCAGACGGCTGTCGCACACCTCCTAAAAAGGTAGTAAACATTTGTACAGAGCTTTCCTACAGAATTTGTTGTTTGTTTTGGTTCTGTAGGACGGCTTATGTACCCACCCAGGGACTGCTTTTGGACGTCCCATGGTCCTGTGTCCCCCAATGAAAGCGATAGAGAAAGAAGGATTTTTGTGTACTCACCGTAAAATCTCTTTCTCTGAGTCTTCATTGGGGGACACAGCACCCACCCTGTTTGGATTGTGAGGTCTTCTTTTACTGGATGTTTCCCGATGTTGTTTGCGGGTCACCTTTTGTTTCCATCCGGCTACTATATATTTACGTGCCCATAGGGCACTGTGTTTTTTTTTCAACACACATTTTTCTCTTGTATTACATTGTTTAGTTATGGTTGTTCAAGGCTCTCCTACTACTGCTTTTACACAAAACTGGCATAGTCCCGCCTCCGGCTCGGGTTGTACACTGCCAGGGAGGAGCTAACTTTTTATGTTCACTTAGTGTCAGCCTCCTAGTCACAGCAGCATACACCCATGGTCCTGTGTCCCCCAATGAAGACTCAGAGAAAGAGATTTTACGGTGAATACACAAAAATCCTTCTTTTCGTTTCAGACACAGCTCGTCGGGCGACAGGGTGTAATAGCTTACCCTGCTCTCACCCCTAGAGACCGGTGGTACAGAAGTGGGGTCCGTCCGCCACTTCCGTTGTCCTCCGTGTCTGTCTGGCAGGACCCTACCCCCCTAACACTCTCAAGACTGTTTGAGGGGCATCCGCACAGAGGGACAGGCGGATGGTCCTTGCCCCCCTCCCCCTGCACGCTCGCCTTCCACAGCCGGCCTGATCAGGGAGGGGAGATGAAAAATCACACAGGAAGATACCCGTCTCCCTATACCTTTCCCAGGAGGCCAGGATCAAGGAGGACTATCAGCCATCGGGACAGGTACCATCCTTTGTCCCGGGTCATGGGGGGCTCGGTTTTAATAAAAAAAAAAAAAAAAAAAAAAAGAGGCAGAGGATCCATAGGATTAGCTTACCCCGGGTCAGCTCCCCTTTAAGCAGGCAGTACACTCGCCCATGTCCCGTCCTCGGCGCTGTCCACCGGCCTCCCCCTGCGGCCTCATCCCTAATTTAGCCCCCGGCTTCTCTCCGGCCTAGCTCCCGTCCGGCCACGCCCCCTCCCGGCCAGCCTATCGCGCGAGTCCTTGCTTCCCAGCAGGCCCGCCCGCTCCAACAGCCATTCACAACAGGTCTCTGCGCGCCCTTTTTCAACCACTCACGGGCCCTCTCTCTCCCAGCCAATCCCTGCAGTCCTTTCTTCTGCAGCGCGCCGGTTTTCGCGCTCTTTCCTGCTCCTCCCCCGGCCCGGACACCTTCAGCAGCGCCATCACAGCCCTGCGGTCTCTCTGTGCGGCGGCAGCGTTCCACGTGCAGCCTCCGGCCTCGTACCCCCTGCAGCTCCCCGGAGCCCCCACCTCTGCTCCCTCAGCCTGCAGGCTCACCGCACAGCGCCAGCACACACAGGACGCCAGAATCTGGGTAAGCTCTGCCACTGCGAGGCAGCTCCTTGCCCAGTACCCCATCCACCTAGCATCCTCCGGTCTGTTTCTTCTCTTCCTCTCCTCTCTCCTCCCTCTGTCCCATGTCCAGCACAAGAGCATCCCGCTCTCAGCCACAGGCCATAGTACTACACTTCGCCTGCACCTCTTGTCTAAAGAAGTTTCCCTCAGGGCAGTCCTCCCCCATCTGCCAAGCCTGCAGCACCCCTAACATGACTACTACGGAGCCCCCCACCGCCCGTAACGAGGACTCTGCCCCCACACCTGAGTGGGCTACAGCTCTCTCTCAGTCCGTGGACAACCTAACTAAGGTATCTCAAACCTTGGTTTCAGCCATAGAGCGCCTGCCCGCCTCCATCTCTGGAGCCCTCCCGGTGACCCAGAGAGAGTCTGAGCCCGTAGCGCCACTAGCCCGGCAGGGCAGGACGCACAAGAGGTCTAGGAAGCGGTTCTTCTCGGGGTTATCCTCCAGCTCTCCTAACCCCTCTATGGCCTCCAGAGCAATACGCTCTATCTCCTACCTCATCTGCGGCAGCCCCAGATTCGGACCAGGACCCCGATTCTGACTCCGATCTGGACTCTGAACATATCTCCAAGCTGACCAGCGTGATGGACAGTCTGGTTATTGCCGTCAACCAAACCCTAGAGGTGAAGGATGTAGATCCGGCTCCTACCAGTCAGTCGGTCCCTTTTCAAAAGGGCCAAGAAACTGCCAAGAAGCTTTGGCAACCATAGGGAATTTGAGGACATTTTTTCTAGACAGTGGGAACATCCTGACAAGCGTTTCCAGAGGCGCAAGCGGGCACAGGTCCTTTATCCCTTTGCACCGGAACTTCTTCAGAAGTGGTCAGTGTCTCCTTCAGTGGATCCTCCGATCTCCCGACTTTCATCCAGTACCACCTTGCCGCTCTCTGATGGCGCCTCCCTTAAAGACCCCTCGGACAGGACCATAGAATCCCTAGCCAAGTCGGCCTTTGAAGCCTCCGTCTCCTCCATCACTCCAGCCTTTGCATCCACCTGGGTCTCCAAGGCTGTTTCCGCCTGGGCAAAGCTCCTTCGGCGTGGTATCCTGGCTGAAGCTCCCAGCCCCGAGCTGACAGATCTGGCAGATCAGATCGCCTATGCCGGAAAGTATCTAGTTGCTGCGTCCCTCGACTCCGCTGCTTCTGCAGCCCTGGCAGCCGGCAACATTGCTGCAATCCGCAGAGCCTTGTGGCTTAAAGCGTGGAACACGGACTCAACATCCAAAAAAATCTCTCACCAGTCTTCCCTTTTTTGGTGTCAGACTCTTCAGAGAAAAGCTGGACAAGATCATCTCTGAGGCAACTGGGGGCAAGAGTACCTTCCTTCCCCAACGAAGGATCCCCCGTGCCCCTCCCAAACGACGGGTTTTTCCGTTTCGTCCCTTTTGTCAATTTTCTACCAACAGCAACACCCGTCGGGAGCGGTCGCCAGCACGTCAAGAGAGACGGAAGCCCTCCTTTAAGGCAACACCCCACTGGCGTTCCTGGCGTTCCCGTGGCCAGCAGTCCAAGACCTCCAGCTTCAGATCCAACAGATTCTCCTCCGCATGACTGGGCTCCCATGCCCGGATCCTCGTCCAGGGTCGGCGGTCGCCTCCGCATGTTCAGAAGCGCGTGGCTTTCCGTGATAGACGACGCCTGGGTCCGAGACGTCGTCTCTCACGGCTACAAGATAGAGTTTTCTTCTCTCCCACGCTCGCGCTTCGTCAAGTCCAAACCCCCTAAGGATCCCTCTCTCACCAAGGGTTTCTTCGCAGCCATTCAGTCCATGCGAGACTCTGGAGTCATCGCCCCCGTCCCCCCTCAAGACCGATTTCGGGGTTTTTATTCAAATCTTTTCTTTTTTCCAAAGAAGAATGGCACAGTCCGTCCCATACTGGACCTGAAGCGGCTCAACAAGAGGGTCCGTCTCCGTCGATTCCGCATGGAGTCTCTGCGCTCAGTGATTGCATCCATGGAACCCAGGGAGTTCCTTTGTTCGGTGGACATCCAGGACGCCTATCTCCACATCCCTATCTTCCCAGCTCATCAGAGATTCTTATGTTTCGTGGTTCAGGAGCAACACTTTCAGTTCACAGCTCTCCCATTCGGGCTCTCGAAAGGTGATGGCAACCGTCATGGTTATTCTTCGGACCCGGGGAATTCTAGCCATCCCGTACCTGGACGACATTTTAATCAAGGCTCCCTCGGCGTCTGAGTGCCGCGAAAGCCTCAACATCACTCTGGATACGCTAGACCGTCTCGGCTGGTTGATCAACAGACCAAAGTCATCTCTGATCCCGGCTGAACGTATCTCATTCCTCAGCATGATCTTCGACACCGCACAGGCGAAGGTTCTCCTGCCCGAGGACAAGCTCTCGGCTATCCTCAGGGGGATTTGGAAGCTCCAACGCGCTCCCCGTTGCTCTCTTCGGTACTGCATGAGCATTCTCGGAAAAATGGTGGCGTCAATGGAAGCGGTGCCCTACAGCCAATTTCATACTCACCCTCTTCAGGGTCTCCTATCAACATGGGACAAGTCTCTTCACTCCCTGGATCGACCAGTCGCGCTCCCTCCATGAGTCAAAGTGTCTCTGGAATGGTGGAAACGCTCTCCCCTCACCCTCCAAGGGAGATCATTTCTTCCCCTTCGATGGAAGGTCATCACAACAGACGCCAGCCTACTAGGCTGGGGAGCCACATTCCAAGACCTTACACTTCAGGGTCGCTGGAGCGAGCCGGAAACCAAGCTTCCCATAAACATTTTGGAACTCATATCAGTCCGCTTGGCTCTCCTAAAGCAAGCATTGTTGACCTTTAGGGAGATCAACATAGATAGGGAGACACCATCACGTGTTTCTCAACGCAGTGATTCTAGAGCAACGCCCCCTGGGAAGTATGCAAATAAAGCCGCGGAGACACCATCACGTGTTTCTCAACGCTGTCAGAAAACTAGCCAGGTCTTTCACCGGGAAGGAACAACCACGGGAAGGGCAGTCTCCAGTCAAGGAGACCACCTATACCAAACATGGTATCCATCCACAGACAGCCGTTTCGGGGTATTTGCCCCTCATCAGTGTGGAGTAGGAATCTGGCTAGTGGGGGCAATGCCTAGTAAAGAACTTGGCTCTCCTACACCTGGGAGTCCCGGCTTCTAGGACACCCAATTCGGGTACAGTCCGACAATGCGACAACTGTGGCCTACATAAACCACCAGGGCGGAACACGCAGCCGAGCGGCAATGAAGGCGGTATCTCAAATCCTCGACTGGGCCGAACAGAACATCCCAGCCATCTCAGCGGTCCACATTCCGGGAGTGGACAATTGGGCCGCCGACTTCTTCAGCCGAGAAGGACTCGACGCGGGAGAGTGGTCCCTCAATCCCAGAATCTTCCAGCAGATCTGTTCCAGGTGGGGGACCCCCGACGTGGATCTCCTGGCATCCAGGTGGAATCACAAAGTGCCCCTGTTCGTCTCCAGAGCAAGAGATCCACTGGTGCTCGCAACGGACGCCCTAGCGATTCCCTGGTCACAATTCTCTCTGCCGTACCTCTTTCCTCCGCTTCCGCTCATCCCCAAATTAGTCAAGAAGATCAAATCGGAAGGAGTCCCAGTGATTCTCGTGGCCCCAGATTGGCCCCGTCGCCCATGGTACGCAAAACTCGTGCACCTTCTCGCCGACGTCCCATGGAGACTACCAGACGTCCCGGACCTTCTCACTCAGGGACCATTCCTTCACCAGAATTCAGTCGCTCAATTTAACGGCATGGCTGTTGAAGCCGATGTACTAGCTTCTTCAGGATTCTTAGAAAGGGTCGTCCAGACAATGATTAAAGCACGGAAACCTTCCTCTTCCCGCATCTACCACCGTACGTGGAAGGCCTACTTCCGCTGGTGTGACGCTAACCAGGTCGCAGCCATGACCTTCTCCTTACCAGTTCTGTTGTCCTTCCTGCAGTCTGGTCTGGATGCGGGGTTGGCACTCGGCTCTCTCAAAGGGCAAGTGTCTGCTCTTTCCATTCTCTTCCAGAAGAGGATTGCCTCTCACTCACAGGTTGGCACATTCATCCAAGGGGCCGCTCATTCGGTGCCCCCCGTTCAGCCTCCAGTGGAGCCCTGGGACCTCAACCTAGTTCTATCCGTTCTTCAGCATACCCCCTTCGAACCTATTCAAGAGGTGTCTCTAACGTTCCTTTCTTGGAAGGTCGCCTTCTTAGTTGCCATCACGTCAATCAGGCGGGTATCTGAACTAGCGGCGCTTTCCTGCCGCTCTCCCTATCTCGTCTTCCACCAGGATAAGGTAGTCCTTCGGCCGGTACCGTGCTTTCTTCCCAAGGTGGTCTCCTCTTTCCATCTCAACGAGGACATTGTTCTTCCCTCCTTTTGCCCGAACCCGTCTCACCCTCATGAGATTCTTCTCCACAAACTGGACTTGGTAAGAGCCCTCCGCCTGTACATTTCCAGGACATCTCATTTCAGACGGTCGGATTCTCTATTTGTGCTTCCATCCGGCCCGCGCAGTCGCCTCCCTGCTTCCAAGTCCTCCATTGCGCGATGGATCCGCTCTGCCGTGCTAGAAGCCTACCGGGTAAGAGGGAGAACGCGCCCACTCAGGATTACGGCCCATTCCACCAGGGCGGTGGGAGCCTCTTGGGCGGTCCGTCACCACGCTCCAGCGTTGCAGCTTTGCAAAGCTGCCACCTGGTCTTCGCTCCACACTTTCACAAAGTTCTACAGGGTCCACACTTTCGCATCCTCTGATGCGAGCCTCGGTAGACGAGTCCTGCAGGCTGCAGTGGACCGAGGTCAGCCCTGAGAGTAACATTAGACCCACCCATGGGACTGCTTTAGGACGTCCCATGGTCTCTGTGTCCCCCAATGAAGCGATAAAGAAAAGTAGATTTTGGGTACTCACCGTAAAATCTCTTTCTTGGAGCCTTCATTGGGGGACACAGCACCCGCCCTTGTGTTGGACATATGTTACTGTTAAATTTAATGTTCACTTCTGTAAGATTGTTCGTTATTTCTTGTTGTCTCCTATTGCTTTCTCACTGAGGAAGGATTGCCAGTTGGTGGGTGTATACTGCATAGCAGGAATTTACCTTTTTTTGCTTAGTGTCGCCTCCTAGTGGCAGCAGCATACAACCATGGTCTCTGTGTCTCCCAATGAAGGCTCCAAGAAAGAGATTTTACGGTGAGTACCCAAAATATACTTATCTACTGTTCACAGCTGTGTAGCTGTGATCAGCAGATATGGCAGCGCGATCAGATTGCTGATCCATATAGCCCTCTAGGGGACCGTGTTTTTTTTTTAATTTACGAAGTTCAAATCACCCCCTTTCGCCCCATTGAAATTTAAAGGGTTAAAAAAAATATACACACATTTGGTATTGCCGCGTTCAGAAATGCCCGATCTATCAAAATATAAAATCAATTAATCTGATCGGTAAACGGCGTAGCGGCAAAAAAATTCCAAATGCCAAAATCTATGCTTTGGTTGCCACAAATTTTGCGCTAAATGCAATAACAGGCGATTAAATGTAGCATCTGCACAAAAATGGTACAGTTAAAAATGTCAGCTCGAGACACAAAAATAAGCCTTCACTGAGCCATTGATCCCGAAAAATGAGAATGCTACGGGTCACGGAATATGGCGTAAAACGTACGTCACTTTTTTTCAAACGAACTTCTGATTTTTTATTTTTTTTTTAACCTCTTAGATAAAAGTAAGCCTATACATGTTTGGTGTCTGCGAACTCTCCCCAACCTCAGGCATCACATCAGTTTCACCATATAGTGAACACTGAATAAAAAAATCTCAAAAACAATATTGCTATCGCACTTTTTTTGCCATTTTTCCTGCATTTATTTTTTTTGCCATTCTCCAGTACACTATATGGTAACTTTTTTGGTTACATTTAAAAGTACAGGTCGTTCCGCAAAAAATGAGCTCTCACATGACCATATTGACTGAAAAATAAAAGTTGCGTCTTTCGGAAGAAGAAAGGCGAAAAAAACAAAGCGAAAAATCGGCCGGTCGTGAAGGGGGTTAGCCTTTTTTTTTTTTCTTTTTTAAATTTATTTATTTAAATCTCTCTTACTGATTTTACTAATTCCCTGCTTTATGACTACAGTGTCTAATCGTTTCTCCTGATCAGAGGGGAAAGCGTGATGTCCTTAATTGTGATATATGGATTAGAGGAGTTTGGAGAGATGGAGGAAAAATTCTGAGTTTAGTGTTGATCTTTATCAAACATGTTATCCTTCTCATCACCCTTCCTAAACACTCTTGGATTCTGGACAGCAGAGAGGTAGATCTGTGAGTCATCAGCATATAGGTAATGCCGGAATCCATGAGACTTTCAGTTGTCCCAGGCCAAAAGTGTACATGGAGAAGAGAGTCCCAAGGGACTGGTGGAATGAGGAGGTAGTTTGGGCGTGGGAGATCCAGGAGAGGACAGATCTAGGAGGAGGACCATAGATAACTGTCCGTTTGCTTTAGCTGTAAGTTGTTAGTAATTTTGGTTGGGGCAGTTTCAGTGGAGTGGTGCAGACGAAAACCGGATCATAGGTTGTTAAAGAGTGAGATAGGGGAGAGGAAAGTTCAGCATGAACATTGCTGTCCGAGGAGTTTGGAGGCGAATGGGTGCAGTTATATGGGTAACTGGATGTAGAGGTCAGGTTTCCTCAGGATAGGTGTGATCGTGACATGTCTGAAAGCAGGAGCGAAGGACCATTGTCATCTTTTCTGCCTGTCTGCTTCCAATTGTGACTGCATCATCATCAGTAATTTCTTTGTCGCTCCATTGGGAGACCCAGACAATTGGGGTGTATAGCTTCTGCCTCCGGAGGCCACACAAAGTATTACACTTTAAAAAGTGTAACCCCTCCCCTCTGCCTATACACCCTCCCGTGGATCACGGGCTCCTCAGTTTTATGCTTTGTGTGGAAGGAGGCACACATCCACTCATGCATTCTCAACTTAGTTATGTCGGTTGGAAGAAAAGAGGGCCCCCACGGGGCCCCCGGCATGTTAACCTTCTCACCCCACTACGGCGGTGTTGCTAAGGTTGAAGTACCCATTGCGGGTACAGAGGCTGGAGCCACATGCCGTCTCCTTCACCATCCCTTAAGCGGCTCTGGGAGAAGTGGGATCCTAAGCGGTCATCCATTTACTGGGACCGTGCTCCATCCGCAGCCCCGGTGGGAATCTGCCGGACCGGAGCCTCTTCAACCTCAGGGACCGGGCCCTGCAACTCAAAGGTACTCTGTGTCCCCATAGGGGACTGTGCAGGGAGCGCACCTTCTTCCCGGAAGCCGCGGCGGCTGCTGAATTCAGGAGGCCGGTGGACTTCCGCGCCGACCGTGCCTGCTTGTCGGGCGCGGTCTCAAATTTAGTCCCCGGCTTCATCGCGGCCTAGTCGCAAAAATCCCGCCCCCGGGCCTGCCTGTCAGGGGTAAGGGCGGGATTACCGACCTGACGTTGGATGTGAGGGCTGGAGCATCCTGCATGTTTCCTCCCCCCTCACTGATCACTGTGGGGACCCCAGATTCCCCCACTTTTGCTGGCGCCGCCCTCGGCTCCACTCCTCCCTTGAGAGCTCCGGCAGCCATTTTTTGGCATTCTGCCGGTTGAGGATTCTCAGTGAACAGCTCTGCAGCTCCGAGGGATCCAAGGCAGGGAATCTGGAGGACACACTCCGCTCGTTAGCGGTCGGTAAGCCACACCGGTCACCCGGTGCTGGTCCCCCTAGGGTGCCGGATTAGATACGTATATATCTATATCTATCTGTTCGGTGGGCTGTATACCCCTTTCCCATATACCCTCAGTGATCACTCTCCTAGGAGACAACAGCATGTCGTCCACAAGGAGCAAAGCTGCTAAGGCACAGGGTTTTTTTGCGGCCTGTACCTCTTGTGGGGCTATGTTACCTGCGGGTTCCACCTACCCTCACTGTGAGCAATGCTCGACCCCTGTTTCGCTTGCTCAGCCGGAGCCTCGGACACTGGTGGGCCCCTCGGCTCATGTAGACCCCCCTGCTCCCCCTGACCAGGCTGCAGGGACAGAGTTCGCCTCTTTTGCTGAGAAACTCTGAGTCACTTTCTCAATCCATTGCACAGTCTATGGACAAATGGTCTTCTAAGCTGCTAGAGGCTTTGCAGTCCAGACCGGACCCTTCACAGGCCCCGGCCCCTGTTGGCTCGTCGCCTCCAGGCCCCTCTCGGTCCGCGCCACAGCGCGCTCATAGGTTGGCCCCTCGGTCTCAGGCGGAGGACTCCTGCCCGGACCGCAGCCCCCGACCGGCTAAGCGGTCTCGCTGGGACTCTTCCCCGACTTCCTCTCGCTGCTCGGGATCCCAGCTTGAGGACTCTCTGGAGGACGAGGCGGATGTCGCAGCTCAGGGCTCTGACCCTGACGTCGCCCTTAACCTTGATACACCTGAGGGGGACGCCTTAGGGAATGATCTTATCTCGTCCATCAACCAGGTGTTGGATCTCTCTCCCCCGCCTCCTCCTGTAGAGGAGTCGGCGTCTCAGCAGGAGAAACACCAGTTTCGGTTCCCCAAACGTACACGCAATACGTTTTTTGATCACTCTAACTTCAGGGACGCTGTCCAGAAGCCCAGAGCGGTCCCGGACAAGCGCTTTACTAAGCGCCTCACTGACACGCGTTACCCCTTCCCATCTGAAGTCGTTAAGGGTTGGGCTCACTGTCCCAAGGTGGATCCTCCAGTCTCAAGATTGGCGGCTAGATCCGTGGTGTCGGTTGCAGATGGCTCATCGCTAAAAGATGCCACTGACAGACAGACAGAGCTCCTGGTGAAGTCCATCTATGAGGCCACGGGCGCGTCTTTTGCCCCGGCCTTTGCAGCCGTGTGGGCACTCCAAGCTATCTCGGCTTGTCTGACTGAGATTAATGCTGTCACACGTAATTCTGCTCCGCAAGTTGCGTCTTTGACCTCTCAGGCGTCAGCCTTTTCATCCTACGCCATGAACGCCGTCCTGGACTCTGCTAGCCGTACAGCTGTAGCATCCGCTAACTCTGTGGCAGTCCGCGGGGCCATGTGGCTGCGCGAATGGAAGGCAGACTCTGCCTCCAAGAGGTTCTTAACCGGTTTGCCGTTTTCTGGCGACCGTTTGTTTGGCGAACGATTGGAGGAGATTATTAAGGAATCCAAAGGAAAGGATTCCTCCTTACCCCAGGCCAAACCTAAGAGACCTCAACAGAGAAAGGTTCAATCGAGATTTCGGTCCTTTCGTCCCTCCGCCAAGTCCCAATCCTCTTCGTCCAACAGGCCGG
Source organism: Anomaloglossus baeobatrachus (assembly GCF_048569485.1). Lineage (NCBI taxonomy): Eukaryota > Metazoa > Chordata > Amphibia > Anura > Aromobatidae > Anomaloglossus > Anomaloglossus baeobatrachus. The sequence goes on from NC_134353.1 coordinate 744,873,987, forward strand.
AGAAAGGCCAGAGGAACTCCTATGCGTGGCGATCCAAGTCTCGCCCACAGAAGGCTGCAGGAGGCACTGCCTCTAAGACGGCTTCCTCATGACTCTCTGCCTCCCCTGACCGCATCCTCGGTCGGTAGCAGGCTCTCCCGCTTTGGAGACGCCTGGTGGCCACATGTTCAAGACCGATGGGTGAGAGACATTCTGTCTCATGGTTACAGGATAGAGTTCAGCTCTCGTCCTGCGGCTCGCTTCTTCAGAACCTCTCCACCCCCCGCTCAGGCCGACGCACTTTTTCAGGCAGTAGCCGCTCTAAAGATGGATGGAGTTGTTATCCTCGTTCCCCTTCAGGAACGTGGTCGCGGATTTTACTCCAACTTGTTCGTGGTGCCAAAAAAGGACGGGTCATTCCGTCCTGTTCTGGACCTCAAGCTGCTCAACAGACATGTGAGAACCAGACGGTTCCGGATGGAATCTCTCCGCTCGGTCATCGCCTCAATGTCACAAGGAGACTTCCTAGCATCGATCGACATCAAGGATGCTTATCTCCATGTACCGATCGCACCCGAGCATCAACGTTTCCTGCGTTTCGCTATCGGGGACGAACACCTCCAGTTCGTGGCATTGCCTTTCGGCTTGGTGACAGCACCACGGGTTTTCACCAAAGTCATGGCATCCGTTGTGGCAGTCCTGCATTCTCAGGGCCACTCGGTGATTCCCTACTTGGACGATCTCCTAGTAAGGGCCCCGTCTCGGGTGGCGTGTCAACAAAGTCTATCTGTCGCTCTGGCGACTCTCCAGCGGTTCGGGTGGATCATCAACTTCCCGAAATCCAAGTTGACACCGACCCAATCACTGACGTACCTTGGGATGGAGTTTCATACCCAGCAAGCGTTAGTCAAGCTTCCGAGAGACAAACAGCTTTCTCTGCAGGCAGGGGTGCAATCCTTTCTTCGGAGTCAGTCACACCCCTTAAGGCGCCTCATGCACTTCCTGGGGAAGATGGTGGCAGCTATAGAGGCAGTCCCGTTCGCGCAATTCCATCTTCGACCACTCCAATGGGACATTCTCCGCAAATGGGACAGGAGGTCGACTTCCCTCGACAGGAACGTCTCTCTTTCCCTTGCAACCAAGACGTCACTTCAGTGGTGGCTCCTTCCCAACTCTCTGTCGCAGGGAAAATCCTTCCTGCCCCCAACCTGGGCTGTAGTCACCACGGACGCGAGCCTGTCAGGGTGGGGAGCGGTTTTTCTCCACCACAGGGCTCAGGGAACCTGGACTCCGATAGTCATCCCTTCAGATCAATATTCTGGAAATAAGGGCAGTGTATCTAGCCCTATTGGCTTTTCATCGGTGGCTGGAGGGCAGGCAGATCCGTATCCAGTCGGACAACGCCACTGCCGTCGCATACATCAACCACCAAGGCGGCACTCGCAGTCGTCAAGCCTTCCAGGAAGTCCGACGGATTCTGCAGTGGGTGGAAGCCACAGCTTCCACCATCTCCGCAGTTCACATCCCGGGCGTGGAGAACTGGGAAGCAGATTTTCTCAGTCGTCAGGGCATGGACGCGGGGGAATGGTCTCTGCACCCAGACGTGTTTCGAGAGATCTGTCGCCGCTGGGGAACGCCGGACGTCAATCTCATGGCGTCACGGCACAACAACAAAGTCCCGGCATTCATGGCACGGTCTCAGGATCACAAAGCTCTGGCGGCGGACGCGTTAGTTCAGGATTGGTCGCAGTTTCGACTGCCTTATGTGTTTCCTCCTCTGGCGATGCTGCCCAGAGTGTTACGCAAGATCAGGTTCGACTGCCGTCGCGCCATTCTCGTCGCTCCAGACTGGCCGAGGCGGTCGTGGTACCCGGATCTGTGGCATCTCACGGTGGGTCAACCGTGGGCGCTTCCAGACCGCCCAGACTTGCTGTCACAAGGCCCGTTTTTCCATCTGAATTCTGTGGCCCTCAACCTGACTGTGTGGCCATTGAGTCCTGGCTCCTAGCGTCTTCAGGGTTATCTCAGGATGTCATTGCCACCATGAGACAGGCCAGGAAGCCTACGTCCGCCAAGATCTATTATAGGTCTTGGCAAATCTTCCTATCCTGGTGCGCTAATAACGGTTTTACTCCATGGCCGTTTGCCTTACCCACTTTTCTTTCATTCCTTCAATCCGGAATGGACAAGGGTTTGTCACTTGGCTCTCTCAAGGGCCAAGTATCGGCGCTCTCCGTGTTTTTTCAAAAGCGCCTAGCCAGGCTTCCGCAGGTCCGCACGTTCCTGCAGGGAGTTTGCCACATAGTCCCACCTTACAAGCGTCCGCTCGAACCCTGGGATCTTAACAGGGTGCTAACCGCTCTTCAGAAACCACCTTTCGAGCCGCTGCGGGATGTCTCTCTATCACGTCTTTCGCAGAAGGTGGCCTTCCTAGTGGCAGTCACATCACTTCGGAGAGTGTCTGAGCTAGCAGCGCTGTCATGCAAAGCCCCCTTCCTGGTGTTTCACCTGGATAAGGTGGTTCTACGTCCGGTCCCGGAATTTCTCCCTAAGGTGGTATCTCCTTTTCATCTCAATCAGGATATCTCCTTGCCTTCATTTTGCCCTAATCCAATTCACCAGTGTGAAAAGGATTTGCATTCTTTGGATCTTGTGAGAGCACTCCGGCTCTACGTGTGTCGCACGGCGCCCCTGCGTCGTTCAGATGCGCTCTTTGTCCTTGTCGCTGGCCAGCGTAAGGGGTCGCAGGCTTCCAAGTCAACCTTGGCTCGGTGGATCAAGGAACCGATTCTCGAAGCCTATCGTTCTTCTGGGCTTCCGCTTCCTTCAGGGCTGAAAGCCCATTCTACCAGAGCCGTGGGTGCGTCCTGGGCATTGCGGCACCGGGCTACGGCTCAGCAGGTGTGTCAGGCAGCTACGTGGTCTAGTCTGCACACTTTCACGAAACACTACCAAGTGCATACCTATGCTTCGGCAGACGCCAGTCTAGGTAGGCGAGTCCTTCAGGCGGCGGTTGTCCACCTGTAAGAGGGGGCCGTTTTTTCGGCTCTTTTTGAGGTATTCTTTTACCCACCCAGGGACTGCTCTTGGACGTCCCAATTGTCTGGGTCTCCCAATGGAGCGACAAAGAAGAAGGGAATTTTGTTTACTTACCGTAAATTCCTTTTCTTCTAGCTCCTATTGGGAGACCCAGCACCCGCCCCTGTACCCTTCGGGCTGGTTGTTTTTTTGTGTACACATGTTGTTGATGTTGATTTGTTCTTATGGTTCATGGTCTTCAGTTCTCCGAACATCCTTCGGATTGCATTTACCCTAGACCAATTTATAAGTTTTCTCCTTCCTGCTTTTGCACCAAAACTGAGGAGCCCGTGATCCACGGGAGGGTGTATAGGCAGAGGGGAGGGGTTACACTTTTTTAAAGTGTAATACTTTGTGTGGCCTCCGGAGGCAGAAGCTATACACCCCAATTGTCTGGGTCTCCCAATAGGAGCTAGAAGAAAAGGAATTTACGGTAAGTAAACAAAATTCCCTTCTTTACTTCTGCATGTTTTCCAATGCCATTTACTATGTATATAATTGTTTCGTTTCAGCTTCAGAAGCTTTTTTTGACAATTTGACAGTGGAACAAGAATTTATGTCTGGATTTGACACGGATAAGGTTGGTACTCCATGTATTCTATCTAAAAAACTTTTTCTTTGTCGCTCCATTGGGAGACCCAGACAATTGGGTGTATAGCTTCTGCCTCCGGAGGCCACACAAAGTATTACACTTTTAAAAAAGTGTAACCCCTCCCCTCTGCCTATACACCCTCCCGTGGATCACGGGCTCCTCAGTTTTATGCTTTTGTGTGGAAGGAGGCACACATCCACTCATAGAAAAAAAAAAAAAAAAATTTCTTATACATAGTATGACGGATGGAAGAAAAGAGGTCCCCTATGGGGTCCCCGGCATGCTCCCTTCTCACCCCACTATGTCGGCGGTGTTGTTAAGGTTGAGGTACCCATTGCGGGTACAAAGGCTGGAGCCACATGCCGTCTCCTTCACCATCCCTTATGCGGCTCTGGGAGAAGTGGGAGCCTCACCGGTCATTCACCTGCTGAGACCGTGCTCCATCCGCAGCTCCTGGTGGAACCTGCTGGACCGGAGCGTTTTCATCCCCAGGGACCGGGCCCTGCACGTTCCTGCAGGGGGTTTGCCACATGGTCCCACCTTACAAACGTCCGTTGGAACCTTGGGATCTTAACAGGGTTCTGACGGCTCTTCAAAAGCCGCCTTTTGAGCCGCTGCGGGATGTCTCTCTCTCCCATCTTTCTCAGAAGGTGGCCTTCCTAGTGGCGGTCACATCACTTCGGCGAGTGTCTGAGCTTGCAGCGCTGTCATGCAAAGCCCCGTTCCTGGTTTTTCACCAGGATAAGGTGGTTCTGCGTCCTGTCCCGGAATTTCTCCCTAAGGTGGTATCCCCTTTTCATCTAAATCAGGATATCTCCTTGCCTTCCTTTTGCCCTAATCCAATTCACCAGTGTGAAAAGGATTTGCACTCTTTGGATCTAGTGAGGGCACTCCGGTTCTACGTGTCTCGCACGGCGCCCCTGCGCCGTTCAGACGCGCTCTTTGTCCTTGTCGCTGGCCAGCGTAAGGGCTCTCAGGCCTCCAAGTCAACCTTGGCTCGGTGGATCAAGGAACCGATTCTCGAGGCCTACCATTCGTCTGGGCTTCCACTTCCTTCAGGGTTGAAAGCCCATTCTACCAGAGCCGTAGGTGCGTCCTGGGCTTTACGGCACCGGGCGACGGCTCAGCAGGTGTGTCAGGCAGCTACGTGGTCTAGTCTGCACACTTTCACGAAGCACTATCAAGTGCATGCCTATGCTTCGTCAGACGCCAGTCTAGGTAGGCGAGTCCTCCAGGCGGCGGTTGCCCACCTGTAAGAGGGGGCCGTTTTCGGCTCCTTTTATTGAGGTATTCTTTTACCCACCCAGGGACTGCTCTTGGACGTCCCAATTGTCTGGGTCTCCTAATGGAGCGACAAAGAAAAAGGGAATTTTGTTTACTTACCGTAAATTCCTTTTCTTCTAGCTCCTATTCGGAGACCCAGCACCCACCCCTGTGCCCTTCGGGCTGGTTGTTCTTTTGTGTACACATGTTGTTGATGTTGATTTGTTCTTATGGTTCATGGTCTTCAGTTCTCCGAACATCCTTCGGATTGAATTTACCCTAGACCAATTTATAAGTTTTCTCCTTCCTGCTTTTGCACCAAAACTGAGGAGCCCGTGATCCACCGGAGGGTGTATAGGCAGAGGGGAGGGGTTACACTTTTTAAAGTGTAATACTTTGTGTGGCCTCCGGAGGCAGAAGCTATACACCCAATTGTCTGGGTCTCCCAATAGGAGCTAGAAGAAAAGGAATTTACGGTAAGTAAACAAAATTCCCTTTTTCTCTGACGCCTCATTGAGGGACACAGAACCATGGGTGTTATGCTGCCTATCCATAGGAGGACACTAAGTAGATGCAAAAGCATAGCTCCGTCTCTGCAGTATACACCCCCTGGCCGGGCCAGGCATGCTCAGTTTTAGCGTAGTGTCTGTAGGAGGCATTTCCTTTCAAGGTTTGTTATTTTTTGAGGGCGACGGTTTCCTTTTGGGACCGATCTCCCACTACCATCAACGGGCGGGAACGTGGAGTGTCACCTCCACGTACCCCCTCCTGCGACGCTGGAACCTGGGCTGGACGACTGGTTCAACAGACACCGATTTTCCAAAGCCCAGGGTAGAGGCCTGTGCCCCTATAGCCCAATTCCTCAGCCCCTCTCTGCAGGCTCTGAGTTGAATATGACACCGACACAGCAAGCTGACTCTGCTATTTTCACTGCCTGGAAAGCAGTGTTTTAAGGTGAGATTCCCCCTGACTGGTTTTCCCAGACAAAGGGAGAAAAGACGCTGCAGGGAAGGCTCCCAGGAAATTTACAGTATTTATTATGTGCAAGGATCCTGCACACAGTGTTAACTTTCTCTAGCTTGCTGGCTGGAGGAGGGGGAAGTTCTGCTGTTTGCAGAAAGTCCTGCAGATTTCCCGGTGGCAGGGGGGAGGGCCCAGGGCTCAGGGACTCAAGCTGTTTTATTTGCTCTGTTTATTTGCTGTAGCAGAAAAGCCGGCTGATAACCACCGGTGACAAGCTGTGTGCTGACTGTAGGGAGAGGGAGGAAAACTCAGAAGCTCCCTTCCCGCCGTTTTTTTTTTTTTGACTACCCACAGCAGGGGGGGCACACTGACTCATCTTCCCGCTCTTTTAGCGCTAAGCCCCGCCTCCCCGCTGCCGCGATAAGCCCCACCCCCCCAGGAAAGCGTGCGAAGATCTTCATAGAGCTTAATCCTTCCTGAGGACAGGGCCATCGGCTGATTCTGGTGAGGTGCTTGCTCCAATTGTAGCTCTGCTGAGCATTGCTCCCCCTCCTGGCATACTCCTATTAGGAGCATGCAGAAATCTAAGGGCACTAAGAGTACTAAGGCCCACATAGTCTATTATTCAGCCTGCACTGCCTGCCACGCTGTGCTACCACGTAAACACACCTCTTCTCTCTGTGAGTCCTGTGCCCCTATAGCCCCCCAAGACCCCCCCCCTGCCACCACCGCCGCAACCGTCAGCCCAGAGCTTAGGGCCCCCAGCCCACCGGAATGGGCACAGTTTCTGTCCCAATCCATGGGAAAACTGTCACAGAACCTGGTTCTGGCTATGCAATGTCGTCCTCCACACCCTTCTGGGTCCCTGGACGGAACGCAGCCTGAGGATACCCCTATGGAGGATCCTTCTGAGGTAATCCAGGCACATGCTTCACCGGTTGCAGGGATCAGGAAAAGAGCACACGGCCGGGAGTCTCCAGCGGGCTCTCCCTCGGGAGCACACAGGGCAGGCTCTCCCACACGCTCCACGGCTTCTGATGAGCTGGAGGGGGGAGAATGCTGTTTGTACCAGGAGGATTCCTTGGTTTCATCACCCCCAGATGATCAAACTGCAATAGACTCCCTTATAGCAGCAATCAACCAAACTCTGCATGGGGAGGATCCCCTATCCACTACCACTGACCATGCGGTCTCCTTTAAGAGGGCAAGGAAACTCCAAAAGGTTTTCGCTGATCACCAAGAGTTTCAGGATATCCTCACAAAGCAAAGGGAGAAGCCTGACAGGCGCTTCGGTAACCGAAAACTCATGGAGTCCCGGTACCCTTTTGCCTCACCTGCTCCTAAGGGCTGGGCTGATCCGCCCTTGGTCGACCCCCCCCCCCCCCCCCGGTCTCCCGCCTTACCACAAAGACGCTCCTGTCTTTACCCGATGGTTCTTCCATCAAGGACCCGGCAGACAGGTGGAGCACCTCGCCCGCTCTGCTTTTGAGGCTGCGGGTTCCTCCCTCTCGCCCTCCTTTGCCTCTGTGTGGGTCGCAAAGGTGATCTCGGTCTGGGCAGACTCCCTTAACACTTCGCTTGAGGAATCCCAGTTCACTCATACCTTCACAGAGGTAACAGCTCAAATTGCCGCTGCGGCGGAGTACCTCATCCAGGCCTCCATGGACGCTGCTACCTGCGCAGCGTTTGCCGCCTCAAATACCATAGCCATCCGTAGAGCTCTCTGGCTCCGACAATGGCGAGCGGACTCTGCCTCCAAGAAGTCTCTCACGGGCCTTCCCTTTTTTCCAGATTGTTTGGCGAATGTCTGGACAAGCTCATTTCTGACGCCACGGGAGGAAAGAGTACCTCCCTCCCCCAGCTGAAGTCCAGGACGTCCTTCACCAGACGTCCACAGTCCTCGTTCCGCTCTTTTCGGAACTCATTTGGTTGGTCGACATCCCGTGCTGTCCCCGCCACCAGCCGCGGACTACGCAGGGACCGACCTTCTCAGCTCTACCCGAAACCCACTTAGTCATGGCATCCTAGACCGAAACAGTCCAGGACTAGGGAGACTCGGCCACGACGTTTTCCCCCCTCATGACTCCTTCGGCGCCCCGGAAGACACACTCATTGTAGGAGGTCGACTGCGGCTCTTTCAACACATCTGGGCTGCCCCCTCAGACGACAAATGGGTGCGAGACCTTGTGTCTTCCGGTTACCACATAGAATTTCGGACCCGACCCCCGATTCGGTTCTTTCTCTCAAACCCCCCAAAGACTCTAAAACGACGTGAAGCTTTTTTCTCAGCAATCCACTCGCTCCAAACAGCAGGAGTGATAATACCTGTCCCAGACGACGAGAAGTTCGTGGGTTTTTATTCCAACCTCTTTGTGGTCCCCAAAAAGGATGGGTCAGTTCGACCCATCCTGGACCTCAAACACCTAAACAAACATGTGCACGTACGGAGATTCAGAATGGAGTCCCTAAGGTCCATTATTGCATCCATTGTCGAAGGGGAATTCCTCGAAATCATCCCCGATCCCATGACGATCCATCACCTTCCTGGGCATTTCCCTGGACACCCGTCGGGGCTTGATCCTTCTCCCTCAGGACAAGTCTTTCGCTCTTCAACGAGCGGTACGCTCCTTCTACGTCCTCTGTCTCGATCCATTCGATTCAGCATGAAAGTGCTCGGCAGGATGGTGGCGGCTATGGAAGCAGTACCCTTTTGCTCAACTGCACCTCCGCCCACTGCAGCTAGCCCTTCTAGCGGCCTAGGACAAGAGCCCCTTCTCCCTGGACAGACATCTTCACCTGACGCCTTCAGTCAGGTACGCACTCCGCTGGTGGCTTCGGTCCTCATCCCTATCGAAGGGGAGATCTTTTCTCCCAGTGAACTGGCTGGTCGTGACCACGGACACCAGCCTCCTAGGCTGGGGAGCAGTGTACCGGCACCACACTGCTCAAGGACGTTGGACTCCCCAGGAGTCTTTCCTACCCATCAACATCCTGGAATCTTTCTTGCGCTCAGAGCGTTCTGCCCTCTGCTAGCGGGTCGTCAGATTCGAGTCCAATCGGACAATGTGACAGCTGTAGCCTATATCAATCGGCAGGGGGGCACCCGCAGCAAAGCGGCTTATCTCGAGGCCCACAAGATCCTCAGCTGGGCCGAATCAACGGGATCAGTGATATCAGCGGTACACATACCGGGGGTAGAGAACTGGGCAGCAGACTTTCTAAGTCGGCAAGGCCTGGCTGCCGGAGAATGGTCTCTCCACCCAGATCTGTTTCTACACATCTGCACTCGCTGGGGCACACCAGACGTGGACCTAATGGCCGCAAGGTTGAATGCAAAGGTACCCGCGTTCATATCGAGGTCACGCGACCCGCAGTCCATCGGCGCGGATGCTCTAGTCTGCTCCTGGCACCACTTCCGCTTGCCTTACATATTTCCACCTCTACCCCTGCTGCCGCGGGTAATCAGGAAGATCAAGGCAGAGGGAGTCCTGGTGATACTGATAGCACCGGACTGGCCCAGGCGCGCCTGGTACGCCGAATTAGTACAAATGCTCACAGACGCACCGTGGCGCTTTCCAGACATCCCAGACTTGCCGACCCAAGGGCCCATTTCCCATCAGAACTCCAGAGCCCTGAAGCTGACGGCATGGCCATTGAGACCTGGGTATTAACAAGAGCGGGATTCTCTCCCGCGGTTATTGCCACCATGATCAGCGCCCGAAAGCCTGCTTCATCCCGCATTTACCACTGTACGTGGAAAATCTTCCTTTCATGGTGCAGGGAAACTAACGTCCAGCCTATGCCTCTGGCCATCCCCAGAATTCTTGACTTTCTACAGTCTGGCTTGCAAGTGGGGTTGGCTCTCAGTTCCCTTAAAGGGCAGGTCTCAGCGCTCTCAATCTTCTACCAATGCCGCCTGGCTCAAAAACCGCAAGTTAAGACCGTCCTCCAGGGCGTTTCCCATCTAGTTCCCCCGTACAAATGGCCGCTGGAACCATGGGACCACAACCTCGTTCTGAACGGTCTCCAGAGGTGTCCCTTTGAACCCCTCAAGGAATCCTCCCTTGCTCTTCTGTCCTGGAAGGTAACATTCTTGGTGGCAATTACGTCCATCAGACAGGTTTCGGAGCTGGCAGCACTCTCTTGCCGCGAGCCTTTTCTGATCTTTCACCAGGACAAGGTGGTTCTGCGCCCCCTTCCGGATTTCCTTCCAAAGGTTCTTACCTCGTTTCATTTGAACGAGGACATTGTTCTGCCTTCCTTTTGTCCACACCCGGTTCATAGGGTGGAAAGGTCTCTGCATTCGTCAGAGCTCTCAGATATTACATATCCAGAACAGCCCCCTTTAGGAAAACTGACTCTTTGTTCGTCATTCCTGAGGGGCCTAAGAAGGGACAGGCAGCTTCAAAGGCGACTTTGGATTCGCTCTGCGATCCAGGAAGTCTACCACTTGCAACTCAAGCCCATTCCTAGTGGGCTGCGGGCTCATTCCACGCGAGCAGTTGGCGCTTCGTGGGCCATTCGGCATCAGGCTTCAGTGGAACAGGTGTGTAAGGCTGCGACCTGGTCTAGCCTACATATGTTTTCAAAGCATTACAGAGTCCATACCCAGGTTTCAACTGAGGCAAATCTGGGTAGGAAAATTCTGCAAACGGCAGTAGAGCACCTCTCTCAGTAGGCGCTCCAGGCTGTCTGGGACTGATTCCTAGTCCTTGGGTTGTGTTGTCTTCTTTTATGTTTCCCACCCATGGACTGCTTTAGGACGTCCCATGGTCCTGTGTCCCCCAATGAGGCGTCAGAGAAAAACTGAGTTTTGTGTACTCACCGTAAAATCGTTTTCTCTTAGCCATCATTGGGGGACACAGCACCCATCCTGTTGCCCTGTTGGGCCTTTGTTCTCTCAGTACCTTATTTGGTTATGACTTTTTTTTTTTTTTTTTTTTTTTCCTCATGTTCCTCTGAGGTAAGTTTTTACTGTTTTTTTTTTTCTCCTACTGCTTGTGTACTATAACTGAGCTTGCCTGGCCCGGCCAGGGGGTGTATACTGCAGAGGAGGAGCTATGCATTTGCATCTACTTAGTGTCCTCCTATGGATAGGCAGCATAACACCCATGGTCCTGTGTCCCCCAATGATGGCTAAGAGAAAACGATTTTACGGTGAGTACACAAAAATCCGTTTGTTTTTTGTTTTTTTGTTTTTTTTCTCTGTAATATGGAAACTTATGGCACATTTATTTTGCTGTCCTGTATTGCGTGCCATACATAGCTTTGTAGTAGTACTATGTATTGCACCTTTTTTTATAATTGCTAGGCAGTCAACCTTTACGATATAAGTTTTATTAAGTTAAAACAAAAAAACATACAAACATGTAAATAAAGTGCAGCACTTAGACAAAAGACAGGACAAAACCGATAGCGTGCCGAGGGGTTAGCTTACAAAAAAGCTCCCCTGACAGCACTATTAAATGGAACAATTGAAGCACAAAGGGGCAGCATCAAGCCAGGGTGCCCATTATAGCCAAAGTAAATGGGGGTGGGGAGGATACAGGGACTGCCACCGCCACATTTGTGCAAGCAGCGATTATAGAAAAAAAAGTTGGAAAGATCAAACAGGCTCCCTTGTGTGATGGTGCAAGATAGGCCAAATAAAATGTGTTGCGGATCCAAGGGGGGCC